>NC_084790.1:9330668-9423168 GCF_028858725.1 Colius striatus
CCCTTTTCTCAAAACTTGGATTTTCCTATGAAAAGACTGAGTTTTTGATTATAGGCTGAATAAGACTGAAAGAAGGCATGTGTACAGGTAAAGATTTCACAAAGCTGAATACAAATCTACAAAAAACAAATCCTGACACCTATTACTATATTCATAAAAGACAGTGAAAAGAATGACTTATATTTTCAGAAGCGTATATAAAACGTATGTATGAGACACTACGTTAAAGATATATGTAGACCATACATATTTTACATGTACAGCCTAGGAATATTGATAGGATGTATTTAAATTTGGTTTTCAATATTATTAGTGTTCTGTACAGATAACCAATAAGTCAAATTGTCCATTTACTTGTCATCCAGTCTCTCTCCAGCTGGTCGGTCTCATTTCACTTCCTGGCCGAGAGATTTCCATTTACCCAACAAGAATCCTGGTCTCATATCTGTAAACACACTGGTTATGTTTCCATTTCTATGTCTCATTACATTAATCACAATTGGATACAGTATGGGAAATCTGTCCCTCCTCCTTTCTGTACTACAAATTAGGTGAGTCTTTTCTGCACTTTGTGAAGGTAATTTTTTTTAATGTTGCAGCTATGCCATCAGATATATTTGGGGAACAGTTCCTTTTAGTTTTCTTGTTTTCTTAACCTAAGACTTCAGCACTCTCTGGTCATCAGCTAAGTAAAAATTCAGTGGAACTAAATTTCCACTTAAAACACTGTTCCTTACCTGTTTGGTTATTGTAATTGAATGGAAAAATCAATGAACCACCAGCGTGTAAAAGATTCCATTATGAACCATTTCAACACTGCTTTAAAAAACAGATAAAAATGATGGTTTCAGAAAATTGTGCTTGAATGAGCAGGTCTGAGGGATCAGATTCTGATAACAAACACGGCAGTGCAGTTTTCTGTCTCCTCTGAAGCAAAACCTGATTTGTGAGCCTGTATACCCATTTCTCAGACTAAGTGTGCTACAATGAGCACATCTCAGGTTAAAGCACTAAGGAGTGATCTAAGGAGATGAGATATCAGATCCAGCTATGGCTGGACACTGACCATCAGTGATTCCAGCAGAGTGCAGATATCTGGCCAGAGAGCTGTTGCTTTGATACCTCTGGACATGATGCTTTTTGAGTCAGAATTTAAGAACAAAGCTCTTAAGCCATTTCAGGATTTGCCAAGCTGTTCCTGTTTTCATTACATGGTTTAAAGTTACCAACAGGAAAATATCCCGGCACAATTGCAATGCCAATTACCCCAATATTTTACACCAAATATTTGATTGAACTATTTTCCAGCTCACTAGACATTCTTCTCCTGAGCACAGTGTTAAACAGTGTTCAGTATTGCTGTGTTTTACTTAGCAGTCAGAAATATGTATGTTTTGAGAACAAATGTCACAAAATCCTTTCCCAATAGTTATTTACTAGAAATTCAGAGAGAAGATGAAAAAATGAACATCTTGTACAGAAAAATTTCCCTGTGAATATTTAGGGATGCATATCTTATCTTTGACTCTTGGACTCATCAAGGTGGTAAACATTGAATTTGTATTGAAAGTGATGATTAAATGAGGCAGAAAGTGATACAACCACACCCCTAAAAGCTGGAATTGCCCATGAACACACTTATTACATGTCAAATGGTGGTGTGGCAAGGAAAGATAATTACAGATTGGTAAATGCAATACTCTTGCTGTATATTTATGTAATAGACACTTGCTTACTGAAAGCTGCAGGGGACAAAGTTTTCAATCTTTTTTGTTGGAATATAGGTTCAAAGATAATTAAATATCACCTAAAAGATACAGTTGTGGTATTGCTAGCTAGAATCAGGCATATACGGCTAATTACCTCACACGTGGTTTAAAAGAAAATGACTAAAAAAAAGTAAAAAAGACTAATGATATTTTTGGGGAGTTTTGTTTGTTTGTGTGGGGTTTTTTTGATTGTAAAGGTAGCTCAGTCAAATACTACCAGCGTTCTTTTAAATATATGTGGTCCTGTATTTTTTTAAAATAATTTTTTTTTTTCCATATAAATGTCAATAAGGTGATCACATTTCAAATTCCAAGTGTGGTGAAGAAAAAGACAAGTTTTCTCTTTTTTTTTTTTTTTAAGTTTATGGCAGCTTTATTTTAAAGGTTTTAAGACCTACAATCATTGTCTTCACTCAGATTGCGTTCAAAATGGTATCACATGGTTTATTTGACTAATCCAGTTTTAATTCATGCTATCAAGTGTCAAATTATAGACTGTCTGTTTTATATTCACAAGACTATACTGGATTTAAAGTCACTGGATGATTATCCATGAATTTGACTCTGAAGACACAATGAAAAGAACTACATTGTTCTACATTATTAGCTGCAAGTTGTTCTCATAATAAGTTTACAATTATTACTATTATTGGAAGTTTAGGTAAGAAAGAATATCTCAAAATATTTTGTTTGAAGAATTCAATTTCTTTGGTGAATAGAAATCACTAACCAGATTCAGAGAATTTTAACCCTGGAAAGGAAAAAAATCCCACATGCCAAAAAAACCCAACCCAAACAAACCCAAAAAATCTGTGCTGTTCTGAGAAAGTAATTCTAGTATGTATGGGGGGGGTCTCTTCTTTCTAAAACATTTTTCTTTAGCACTAATTTGTATTAGTCTTGAATAAGTTACTGAAGTTATTGCCATTAGGTAGTCTGTTAGATGTATAGGTCCTACACTTATGGCCAGTCCAGTAAAGACAAATATCTGCATGTATCTTGTCCATGTGGCAGTAGGCCCTGAATGAGATTTAGTGGCTTTTCCATGAGAACGAATAGATGCTTAGAGTGATGTAAACTTTGTATTTCCTCTGAGACACTAATGATTTATAGGTAGTAGTGACTATGCTGTCAAGTCTCTCACAGAATAAAGTAAGTGAATTATTTAGGTGGTGATATTTTAAGATTATATGAGCTACATCACAAAAACACTACTTCATTATTACTACTTATCATTCCCTCCTCGGCAGAGCCATGAGAAAAATCAGCTTTTGCAGTCTATGCATGGTTTTACAAGCTCTTGTCCAGGTGACAGCCTACCACTGCTTTCACATGTTTTCAATCACTACCTCCCAGGAACCAAGTTCTCTTTCTTTAAACATGATCATCAGTGCTCTGGAACCTCTATTTGGCTGCATTGAAACACATTTATTTCTATCCATTATATCAATGCATACAGATTGTTCTTTATCACTGTCATCTGTTATCTGCACTATTTAGACCCTTCCCAGTCTTTCTGTCATCAGAAAAATATCACTAACGATCTATATTTTCAGATGTTTATCGACAATACAATATTAAAGAGCGTTGAATTGCAAACTAATACCTGCGCTCCAACAAAACTAAATATATTTGGAAAAAAATTGTGTTCACAATTGTTTTTTACATTTAACAGTAAAGTTGTAATCAGACAACTATGATTATATTTTGTATTTGATTCATAATATTTTATTCCTGCAGTCAAATGAAGTGGACAACTCAGTAATAGGCCCAAAGATTAACTGCATTTTAGCAAAAAAAGCCCCCAACAACCCAACTCACCAAAAACCATTATAAAAATCATTAGTTTGTTAAATGTTTTCCATAAATCCATATTGGTTGACACGCTACCATCCTTTTGCTAATTTTGTTCTTGCTGTCCCACATTATATATTCCATTGTCTTACCTTAGGAATAACATCAGCTCAACAGATACAAGAGTCTTTTAATAAAAAGGTTTATCCTTCCTTAAGTGTTAGTATAAGATTAGGTTTCTTTCCATATACTTTTTCCTGTTTCTCTAATGTTTACAAAACTAAATACAACTGAAATTGATTTTCTCTTAAAATATATGGTTTGACAACTGCTTTCACAGCCTCCATTATTCTTTACAGAAAAAATATATTCCTTGCTATTTAATATGAATACTCTATCGAGATTTTCCTTCCAGTACAAATCAGAAAACTTTATTGGAAATTTCTGCTTTCTCTGTATTCCAAACAAATCTATCAGCTTTAAGTGGTACTAGATTAGAGTTATATATTTGCCTGTTTTTAACTAATCTAGTTAGAAAAAGAATCTGTAACCATGTCCACATCCTTATTTTACAACCAATCCTGCTGGGGTTTTTTTTTGCATTTCAGCAACACTCTAACTGATTTCAAAACAACACTTTCCTCCACTTATCTGGCAAGAATCTTTCAAATAACTTCCAAAATGTTGCCTTCCTTTACTATCTGGATAAAGTTAATCTCCTAGGAGGTGGCAGGAGTACAAATCTTTCTTCAGAAGACTAACAAGTTCTGGAAGTCGTCTATAACTGCAATTTGTTACACAAACGAGTGTGAATGCTAGATATTTTTTTTTTTTTTTTTAATCGTGAAATAGGTTGTGATTAAAAATGTTAAAAAAGATTTTTTTTTTTGTTTAAATTTCCTGCAAAAAGGAATATTGTGTTTGGACGATTTGATTTTTGTTCACAGAAAACTGTCAACTTGTCACATTTTTTTTTTTTTAATTTAAAAAATAAAAATATGATTACTGGAATCCAGATTTTTCTCAGACATTTCTTGTAGAAAAGTCAAACTCCAGAAATATTAGTGAGCTTCCTGAAAAATATCTTGTGGGGTTTTTTGGGGATTTTTTTGTGTCTTACGTCCTCTTTCAGCTCAATGTCCTAATGCCAAGGACGATATTTTTGCCGTGGTGTATTATAATCATTCTCCTTTGTAAACCAGCCTGCTGGAGATAAAGTTGATACTGATATAAAGTGGTTTTGGAAATTCAAGGCCTTTACAGAGCATGGGGACACAAGGCATCAAGATTATACAAGATAGTAAAATATCTTTCATTAGAATAACTTAAAAAGGCCAAAATATAAAAAACTTATTTACAAATAAATTGATGAATAACAGAATATGAAATGAGTGTGTGACTAACAGATCTTAAGTGTTTATGATGTCAAATATCAATTCTGGAAAATATAAGCCAAAAAAGAGAAGTAGCAGGTTCTCAGAATATGTGCAGATATCTTCTCAGTCTCTACACTATTTTTTGACCACCTGTGACTTCTCAAATTTTTTATGCTACAAGATTTGCCCTACAGAAACTCTCTGCAAACCTCATGGCTCATGGTAACTGACACCTCCATGATACTGACTAATTTATTCCTACCATATGTAGGACAGGGGCTACAGCAAAACCTTGTTTTACAAGGCTGGATGAAGGACTGGAAGACTGGAATGTTGAAGAATATGATGCTGACTTTGCATTTACTAACTCTTTTCTTTCTTCAGTATTCTTAAGACTTCCAGGAACATTCACAGCAAAGACCTTCAGAAGTAACACTACAATTTACCACTGAACATTTCTGCCATCTCTGTTTCTCGACATCCCTCTCTACAAACCTGGCATGAGTTGAAGCCCCAAAGACATGAAAATCAAGCTGCAATCACCTTGAAAAAAACCCCTATCTTGCAAGTGGAAAACTTAACAGATACAACTTTGATGAGAGCTCCACAACATGATAAAGTTTGGGAAAGGGTGTACAAGTAGAACAGATGGAAAAATTGTCATTAAATTACAGCATAGACAAATTACAAATGGGCCCTGATTTCTGGCCCATGTCTTTACATATCTCTTTTTCTTCAGGAATGCCTATATTGGAAAACATAGCTTTAGAAAATGATTGAAATGATTGAAAATAAAATAAGCATGTCAAAATGACAAAAGACTCATGATTTTTCTTGTGTTTCCACAAAACAGAAGTCCACAATTTTATTAATTTTTAACTGTCTCAGCTTTTCCTTAGGAAAGCTTTGTTTGTGTGAATGTTATCTGCAACGAAATCTAAGGATTTGGATTTCTTTTCTTCTTAAGAAGAAGTGCTGTGAAACTTTAATAGCAGTAGTATACCCCTTCTGTCTGATTTGAGACAAGACGGATGCATTTCAAACATAAAGAAGATGACATAAAAGTCTGTATGAAATCAGTGTACATAGTGGCCTGATCCTAGGGAAGACATTATTCTCTTTCCTTATAAACTTTTTTTTCCTTCTTTTTTATTTGAATATATTTTTGCCTTTACATAAATAACTAGATGTCAATTGCCATGGAAAATACATATACACAGTGATACTTTCAAGGCAACCATCAAAAGCCAAAAACAATAAATAAAAAGAAAAAAAAATTAACTACATTTCTGAGTATTTTCTATTTAAAACTTCTAGATTGTTTTTCCCTGTAAGTCTGTTATTGTTATTTACAACTGTTTCTACAAAACATTTTCTTAAAACAGTAGCCACATATTCTGAATCATTTCCTTTTTCAAGTAGGTAAAAAGAATGTCTTGTCAATCCATAATCTATGATTACGTCAAATGTGGGTTTTTTTGCTTAATAGATACACATTGACCAAACACTTTTATTATCAATATATACCTTATGTATTTTATAGTACATAAAGATATATCAGAGATACATATACACACAGCTATCTTGTTTATGTAGGAGAAAAGGAAGAGATTCTTCTCCATTGTACATAGGAAAGTGAATAGATCAAGAGACTAGATAGTACACATAATATAAAAATACATAACAGACACAAAACTATGTAAAGAACACTACAGAACCTTTCAATACACCCAAACAAGATAATTCACTTGGTACTAACAGACTGTATTAATCAATGACATATTCTGCATTTGGACTGTACAGACACATTTGGGAAATAAATGCTTTGACAGCAGTAAGAATAGAGAAGCACCATTTTTGTATTCTTGTCTGGTCCCCATTTCTCTTCAGACCTTCTGCTGAGGGACATTACACCATGCACAGAAAATGAACATTATCACCATCTGTTGGCTGTTTGGTGATGTATACAGAATGAGGTAATATTCTTGAAAGCAGGTGCCTGTATTTAAAGAAAATAACAAAACCTCAAACACAGCACTAACTGCCATACTGTCTAGTGAGTGTTATGAGCAGAAAGGACAAGGTCTAGACTGATTTGGTGAATTAGCTGCCCCTCCCATCTAGAGCAAAATCAGGATCAAAGAGCAAGTCCTGCAGGATTCTGGAAACACTGGGTTGGGAAACAGGGCCATGGGGAAAGAGAAAGGGGACACATTTATTTTGAGCAAGGCATGTCTGAAACTTTCAGTCTCTATTTGCAACTGCCAAGAGCAATACAAAAGCCCCTCCATTTTACCAGATAGCTTACAAGAGAAGCAAATATTTTAATTAGGATTCTGAGTCAATACTCATTCAACACACAAGGTTCAGTTCCAACTCTTAGAGCTATAGAAGTGTTTCATGTCCTCCTTTGCCTCCACTTTTCTCTTGTTCAAATCTTGTATCAATTTATCAGTATAGTCCAGTAAAAACTGAAATTATTGTGCAGGTAATACGCAGTTACACAAAGGTGAACATTTAGCATGACTCACATTTTAGACACCAAACAGAAAACTTACAAGTAAACGTAGTCTCTTTCTGCTTTAAATTTACAGTCCTAGTATATGTCCTATTAGAATTAGCCCTAAGTCAGACTGTCACAAAAGAAAATGTTTCTAATGGTAACTAAACAAAGCAAAATCCAATTCTTTAGCTCTAACTTGGATAATTTCTATAAATAAAACCAGACTAAAGGAATTTGACATCAGTAAATATCTGACATTCAAACAGAAAAAAAAAAAAGGGTAAAGAATTGAGGGAAAGAAGCAGAAGGATGAAGAAGAACTGAGTAAAAGGTAATTTGACTGAAAATTAAGAAATACTTTCTAATGTAGAATCCTTTTTTTTTTTTCCGATGACAGTCCAATAGGAGACTGAACTGTAATACTGGTTATGTAGAGAGGCCTAATAAGATGCTTGATCTTGGAACTATGTAAAGAAGATGAGAACAATAGCATTTTCATTTTGAGCTTTCTGTTGATAGCATTTGGTATCCTGTCTTTGGAGGGTTTCCCAGCTTACTAACTGGGAACTAACCAGTTTTTCAAAATACTTAGTGCTTTTCAAAGAGAACAAGTTAGTTACTTCTATTGATCAGTCTGAGGAGTCATTTCCCCAGTGTTTGAGAATTACATAATGAAATTATAGATCTGAGAGGTATTGAAGATTGTTTGATATATTTTATGTATTTTTGATCATTTTTATATATCATCATCAACTCATTTGGTTGAAAAATGTAATCAGTATAGTTCTGAGTGCTGGGAAAATCAGTGTTTACCCCTTCCCCAGATTACTTTTAATTTTAAAATCTAATGTGTTACCTCTCTAGCATAGTTCATTAAGTAGTTTATATTGAAGAAATAATGGAAAAAAATGGATACATCTATTTAACAGAAATGTAATAATACATATAGTAAAATACATGTATAATAATAATGTAATAAAATATTAAAAAACTAGAATACTAAATAAATCTGTATCAGCCTATAATATGATAAAGAAGACCACTGAAATGTGTCATTTTCCCCACAATGTCTTGTAAACTATTTGTTTGCTCTAGAATAAGTAACATTCACTTAGAAGGCGATGTTAATAGTGTTCTGAATTGTTACACTCATCACATTTCTCCCTCCCTAATCCTGCTCTTTGAATTAAAGGAAGAAAAAAAAAAGAAGAAAGATCTGCTGAACACTAATTATTTAACCTTACCTCCTACCTACTTTCTCTCTTTATTCTGAGGTTTCTTAAGGGCTATAATGAGCTGTCCCCACACAAACAGGCCAAATTAGTGGATAATTACTGCTGGGTCTGTGAATGTTCTCACTCCTCCTTTCTTACAGTTTCACAACATTACCAGAATGGTCTGTCACCTCCCTACCAATTAGGCACAATTACTACTTTATAACATTAGTGGTGGCAGGCTTATTATGTTGGAGGATATGTAAAAGTAGGGGAGGCCTAGAGTAAGTGGGCAGTGAATCAGGCCAGAGGAGGTCATTATCACACTTGTATGGTCCTAGCTTTATTTTTATTTTTTTAGGATAAAAGCTGTGTACACATTTAGAAAGGGAAAAATGAACTGGGTTTTTGATCTGGCTCTGTTTTGTTGGGTTTTCTAAAGTAAACAAGCCACCATCATTTTCCGTATTCCCAGGTTTTCTGGGTAGTAGCGCTAATGCTTGGCCAAAATTATTTCTTCTTTTCCTGAAAAGATGTCTTTTGGCTGACAGAAAAAGATATATTTGTCTGGCTTTATCAGACTGAAGTAGATATATTAACCATGTCATGTCAAAGGGAGTTACACTGACCTCAGAGTGCACCAAAACATTCTCTTCCAATCTGTATTTAAACAAGGGAGTTCAGGTCAAGATAAATCTATGCTAAATGCTTAGAGGATAACTTCTAATCTCTTATAAACACTGCTATGTATGTAGTTAATTTCTGTCTTTCTTGAAAAATCCCCAAATCATCAGCCTCCTGATTATACATCCCTCCCATCGCCTCTCAAAGACCCCTACCACACCCTGGTATTTCCTTTTCTACACTTTATCTTTTAAAGGGCAGATGAAATATTTTTTTATTGTCTAATTTACCAGATACATTTCTGAAGGTGAAATGACTATCATGAAGAGGACATCACAGTTTATTTAGTGGTCTTGAATATGTAGTCTTCAATTACTTGCTTTAGAAAATCTTCCATCAACTTACTTCTCTACTCCTCCTCTTAGATTTTCTAAGCTCTTCTGCTGATGCTTCCACTGGTAATTACAGGATGTTTACTCACAAATAATGATAGAAAAATTACAATGTTTTAGATGTTAAGCATTGCACAGAATTGTGTATTTTAAAAACACTACAGAAAAGGTCGCAAAACTCTGGAACAACATTGGAATTGAGCAGGACTACTCTAGGCAGATGTGATAATTTTACAGAAGATTGTCACCATTCAGTAATTAATACAATTCAACAAACCTACAGTCATATTTCTGGTTTACAGAAAGTTACTAATCTTTTTCCTAGAACATAATTTTTTTCAGAACAAATTGTTTATTTTAAAGAGTTATAACTGCATATGAATGACATTGTCATACTCATCTAATTAAACTGAGCATTATTACTATGTAGTAGAGTGGACAATCTCACTTTGGCAGTACACCATCCTGCAGCACTAAAATTGGAAAGAGTGTGTGAGCAGCTTTACCTCACTGTGCAAACTGAGCTGAAACAAGTAGTGAAAAGTTCATCTGCTGATTCCTCTTTTAAACTTGCTATTTACTGTTTTTATTATGGGTATATTTCAGATTAAAATATCTCTTATGAAAACTATTTGCTGTTGGATTACTCTCTGCTTACACTAATTCTTGGCAAGCTGAATTTTTCAATAGAGGCAAAGGAAAACATTTAAGAGGGAAAGGAAACTGGACAGAGTAAAAGATAGCTGGACAATATGGTGTCCTTCTCAAATACACTTTGAATAATGCCATAAAAACAAGTTGGCATCATCTATGTGCACCAAGTGTCATAGTATCTCAGATTTTTCTTCTGAAAAGTAGAAAATCGTGGACTTGTCTGTTTATGCCTAAAGTTGCTCTTGTTTATTTATCTGACTCCAGTTTTAAGTGTTTAAGTATTTTTATATTACCAGACATACTGATTTGATTGTTTTAAATACCAGTGTTTTCTTCTCCCAGTGGGAAAATGTTAAAAGTTAAAGCATAACAATTCTGTATTCCTTGAGAAGGTGGAGAAAAGTTATTTCAAGTGGCAGAGTGGAAAGTCCTACAAACTCATTAGATAACTCCTCTGCAACTTTCTCTAATGTGTCAATGATGACTGCATGTTTACTTACACCATGATATTTTATGGGATGCAAACAAATACGTGTGGAAGAAAATTTGTATTACATAGTAGTCAGTGGCAAACTCATTTCAGCGGCTCCTAGATCTAACTCATTGATTCAGCACCAAAAATTTGCACATCTAAAAGGACTATAGAGCTCTGAAGCAAGAACTTGAGAAAGAGGAGAAAAAAATGAGAAGAATCAAAGTTGTAACTTGCTTCGGCTGTGTAGCAGGTAAAAGTCAGAGCTCAGGATATGAAAAAAAAAGCCAACCCAACTGTTAAGGGACTTATAAAAATAGTTAAAAAGTTTAAACTTTCCCACTGCTCTCAAGCACTTTAGCTTATCAAGCCAAGATAACTTCTTATTTTAAAGTATGAATAATAGCCCAAGGATGTGGCAGATTGACAGCCCTGATGATTATAAAATGTAGATTTTTTTGAGGGAGGAAATCAGCATCCAGCACAGTGATTAGACAAAATTCCTTAAACCTACTCTCATCTTCCTCAACTTAACTGTAAAGAGCTTGATGACGTAGTAGTTAGTGTGCTGTTTAGTTGAAATAAACAATTGCATACAAAAAGGGAAAGGGAAAGATTTCATATAGATCCTCAATATTTGTGAGAACTTTGTGTTATCAGATCTACCAAACCTGCAAGATCCTTAACAAAAGAGATGTATTATGACATACATTTGGATTTGATTCCTTGATCTATCAGGGGCACTAGAAAACGATAAAAATGAGTTGATAAAGAGCATTAATTAAAAAGGGAATATTAAAAAAAAATAAAGCACACTTTTAGATCATTTCCAGTGTGCTCACAGACATTGTCTATTTACTGATATTTTTTACTATAGTTGGAAAAAGACACAATTTCACAAAACACTTTCAAAACTGAGCTATGTGAAACAGGAAATGAGGACCATTAAATCACCAATTTCAGTTATGTAACTAATTTCTGGGAGGGTAGGTGACAGGTAAGAGGGAAGCACTCAAGCCAGGAAAAAATCTGATTAAAAATTTGCCCTCTGTATGCCATCATATTCTCTGCCACTCCCTGCAGCAAGACAAAAAACTTATTTCCATTGTTTCTTTTATATTGCTGTGATTATACTAAAAAAAGGTGTCACTTTCCCCTTTGTCTGACTTTTCCTAAGATCTGACAGTAATGTCAGCCTCACTCTGGAAACATTCAGAAAAACACCATTTCTCCTTTATGTTCATGGTGGAAAGCTTGCACTGAGATCCCAACAATTTAATGTGTGAAAGCTCTGTGCCATCCTTTGTGTAGTCTCTTGTTTATGATCAGATATTTGGGAGGATTTTTAATGTACTTTAGACATCAGACTAAATCTTAGAAATGTCAGAAAAGAAATAGGAAAAAATGATGAACTAGTTGTGTATAGAATCAGATCAGCCTCTATTTCTCCACTTGACCTGAGGGAAAACAGTAGTTGTGGGTGAATCTCATACGGTTCACAGCAATACTTAAAAAGTTTGTGCTTATCTAAGAGGTATAATTAAAACTTTTCAAACTAGAAATGTTCTAAGAATATCTTCTCAGATTTTTAACAATATCTGGGCTTAAACTAAGAGTCATAAATAAAAGGGTTGTGGTGATACTTGTGATTCTATTTCTTGTCTTCAACAAAAAATCAGGTTTGGAAAATTACTGATAAAAAATAAGTAGAAGGAAAAATTTCCTTCTTTTCCACTTTTTATGTTTGTTGAGCTCTCATTTCTTTGCAGTACTGGAGATAACTTATCCTTTTACTGAATTGATCTGCTTTTATCTAGAAGTATCCAAAACTTCAGATTTGGTCTACTATAGGTCTCAATATGGTGGATTTTGTTATTGTTTGGTTTAAGATTCATCAGGACACAGTTGGCTTTTGAGATTGTCAATAAACAATTTTCTCCCATAAATAAATCTAATGACTGTTTTGGTATAGGTACAGAAAGACTGATGTCTTTAGACAAACTGCTATTAGAATGAAATATCTGGTGGCAGATACATCTCATATTATTTTTTTTGTCTGTGAAACTAGAAAGTACACCAACAAGTTCAGAGCCAAATTTTGCTAAATGTGTGCAAAATCCCTTTACACATATGAACAGTTTATTATTGCTGTGTATGAAGGATGTACTAGTTTAGGGAGTCAGTAAGAAATTATAACCTGGTTATTGTGTTGTAGGTGTCAAGAAGATCCACATCTAGAGTCTTTTAAAGAGCTTTTTCATACTTTTTCATAATATGTCATAGACTGAAGAGAGTTAGCAAAGATTCTTAGTGGAAAGGTCTTCAAAGCTTTTAACCCAGTTTTGCTTGGAAGTGGCTGGAGAAGATCAAGATCATTGCACGATCCACCTCAGCTAGTTTCCCTTGCCACAAAACTGCAGTATACCTCTCTATTGGATTTAACAGGTTGTTTGTAGGCAAGTGGTTTTTATAACATTAGAGACAAAGCTAAGAAGATTAAGTATTGAAGCAACATAGCCTGAATACTATGTTTATTTCATCAGAAGTAAACATCATACTTTGTCACTCTATAACTTAAGTGGGTGCAGTACTTCCCTTATCGTGTCAAATTCAATAAAAATCCTCTTGTCAAAAAAGCAAAAGTGGTACTGCACTGAAAAATAATTTCCAGAAAAAATATACCTTTACATTGTCAAGGAGAGATAAGAAATATTCAGTTGCTTCTAATCGTACTCCTACTTTGTATTTAAACAAAACAGTTTTCCAGTGCTATCACTGTATCTCATTTTTTAAACAATAAATTGATTTCATAATTTCTGAACTTGAAAAGAAAATTAAAGTGGCCTTTCCTTATCATGAAGTTTGTATCAGTCTTCAAAGCAACATAAGATATGTTACTGATTTTACAGTATAATGGTCCCAAGGAAGCTTTACAGGGCTAATTGAGAAGTTTATATATAAATGTAATATGCTTTATTGTCAAATAAATGTTAATTTAATATTTTTACACACATTGCTTCTGTTTTTAATTTGGAAAATGATAAAGTAGAAAATGTACAGTAGGGAACCATTCAGAATTGCTGCAAAGATGAAATAGGTGACCTACAAAAGTTTCTGGTTTATAAACTTCCAGTACTGTATTCCTTTGGCACAGATAATAGAAAGTAGTGACAAAAGGGATATGCACATACTAAAATTAAATTGGCTAATTTATACTTCTTAGATACTACTTACAGGTCCACAGAGCAAACTCACATTTTCCTTTTCTACCATGATCTGACAATCCAGATGTTGGATGAAACTCCCCGTTTAAGATTTTGTTTGACTCCATACTCCTCACCCTATCCCTCCTCTACTATCTCCTGCGCCTTCATAACATTGCATAAACATAGCTCAGAATATGATGGCATGATGTGGGAATGATTTCCTCCAAGAAACCAGATCTGACAAAAATGAATATATACTGTTTTAGAAGCTACTTGAATACCTGGTTTATAATGCAGATTGCACAATAAAGAGACAAATTATGGAGGAAATGGCAACAGTAGGTATTTAAACACGTTCCAGTCTGTACATTAACTTTTTATCATCTTATCTTGTTAAGGAGAGATCCAGCTTGAGACCTAATTTTATGTTATTTTTGACTAGTACAAAGAGCTTTTCTTGTCTCTGGGTTAGATCTGATGTTTGGTCAAATTGTCCAGACTCTAGGAATCAGATTGGTGCAGTAGATTGGGGACACAGGAAAAGGTATCCTCTGCTTGTTTCATTTAGTGTTTTATTAATATAGGCATAAAGAATCAGAGGAGCAAGGCCTTTTTCCTAAATTTATTGAATGTAGTGCATTTTTACATTATTAGGAGATCACTGAAAAAAAATCCATAAAAATAATAAAGTACACGGTTTCCATGCAGGGTAGACAGTTTAGCTCAGGACATCCGTCCACAGTTCACTCTTTCTTCTTAACCTACATCTAAGACTATTGGATTTTAGTAATATTCCCTTTCTTTCTCACAAGGTTGGGGCATACTCTTTTCATATGTTCTGCCACATCCAGCTACCAGGGGCTAAAGACTGAGATCCAGTCTTTGTTTTCATGTTGTGTGGTTATATTGACCTCAATTTTGCTACTTGTGGATAGTCTAATAACAATCTAGGCTGCCCTTTGTGTCCCATTCACATTACTTATGTTCTTTGCTAACATAAGTAATTTTTTTCATTCAATAATCATGTGTTAATATAATGTGTAAAATACAAGGAAAAATTAGAATGTAAGCATGACTTTCTTTTGTATTATATAGAATAGAATAGAATAGAATAGAATATAAATATAGAATATATATATTATATTATCACTTGTCAGCTTCATTGTCATATAACTGCTTTCCCAGACCTATAGCTAATATAGAAGTGTCCTACAAATAGAGGCTAGGGTTGAATTATTTTTTTCAAAGTTTTATGGCCCAAGCACTCTTTTTTTGGAAGGCTCATAAATCTAATCTGAGTCCATAAAATTACAATCCAACACACACACCAATTTATGTTTTAAGTTCGAGTTTTGTTCCATTTAAAAAAAATGCAAAATAGAGACTTGTTAGTTTAAGGCAATGAATGAAACCAGACTTCCAGGCTTGCAGAACTCTGTTATCAGTGTTGTAGAAGTGTTCAGGGTTTTGATCATCATTTCAGCCTCTTCAGATTTTCTATTCACAAATGCTTCCTCTCTACTTCTGTGCCATAAAACTCTTTGCATTTGTTTTACCTTTATTTTGTTTATTGCTGCATACTATTAAAGAATATGACTTGAGTCCAAATCAGAACTGGACTTTCCAGCCCAAAAACTTCACATCATGGAAGCAATTTTGGCTGGTACAGGAGGGAACAGTGACACTGTACAGTATGCTGCTTTCGTGATTGCTATGCATTCCCTCTCCAGTCTTCCCTCTCTATCCCAAAAAGATAAATCTCCAGTTAAGTATCTATGTAACAAGTCATGGGTAATTTAACTGTTCCTGGAAAACACTAGCACAAAACTTTTCCTAATATGTATGTGCTAATAAACCATGAAGGATAACAACATTTTTTCAAACAGATATCAGTCATAAAACTGAAATTTTCCATTGCACTACAGTATATTCCTGTTGTATTCTGTTTACAGTCTATCACTGATACTTTGGTAGATCTTCTGTTCTTTAATATTTGTAAATTTCATTACATGATCTCAAAATATCTCGCAAACTTTTATATGGGGTCCAGAACACAGTAAACCAAAAAAATGAGGTCTTTTTGTTGGAAAAGTGCATGTCATCTCAAGGAACATAAACTGAAAGTCAAAGCCATTAATTGTTATTCAAGGACATGCCATATGGGAGGAAGAGACAAGGAGAGATCTTGGGAATCGAAATTCTAATTCAGCCTACATTTGATACTGACTGGGATGTATATTTAGATACAACCTGTACATATCAAGAATGCAAATTTCATCTGCTGATCTAGAAGTATATCTTCAGTGTGTCATAATTCAAATTTCCTGAATTTGTTAATTACATAATCTCACCACATTACTAACTGTGGACTGGTCTAGGTCTCTATGTAGCCATATTTATAGATTACAAATCAGTCTTCCCACTAAAATTTCCTCTGAATACTTTAAGTTTAGACAGGAAATATTTTCAATATTTAAAAAGAAAAAATTAAAAAGGACTTTTTGTTTTGTCATGCCTTCATTAAAATACTGTGTCTCATATGAGGCCTGAATGAAATAGTATTAAATTGATTTATAGTGCATGCATTTCCTTTCATCCCTTCAAGCAGCATTAAAATGACAATTTTCTATTATGCAGTGTGTTCGTTTTCTTGATATTTAAAGGTTGCCTTTCTGGTCCTAACTGTTAAGATGAAAACAGCGATCATCTTCTGAAATATCACTGTTCTTCCTGCTCCTACAGCCAGAAAATACCTAACTCATTTGCAAATATTGCAGTTAAACAAGTGGGTGTGCACGCCCTCTAAATGCATTCTACATCCATGATATGTCCAGAGAAAGTAAAGCAAGAGCATTTGCCAAGGCTGTAATTAATGTCATTTTCTCATTTGGCCAAAAAACAGTCCACCATAAAGTAGATGATATTGCTAATTTGATATTCTTCCCTTGACTTCCCTCAAATAGTATCTGAAAACTTCATGTGACATTAATATGGACACTTCTCACTCTTCTTCAAGTAGCAGAATCCAATTTATCTCTCTGTGTGTCAGGAAATAGGGGTCCTCAATGTCTTGGAGCACAAGGCTATGCTCAAGCATGTCAGTTTAAGCTTGACATCTGCTTCTTGTACAGCAATGCAACTGAAATGCATTAACTTTCTGGCATTTGGCTATCTGCAACTGGCCCCAGAAGCAGGGACTATGAGTGGAAAGAAACTCCAAATACTGCCTGGAAAGCTGGCCCATGAAGTGGTCAGAACAATGACAACAGACAAGGGGGTTATTAACTTCCTTCCACCCAACCCCCCTTCCCCCCTTTAATACAAGTACAGTTATTGGGCAGTGCAGTATACCAATTAATGGGAATTGCATTTTTCATGAGTGAAAGAGACACAGAGAGATTAAATCTGAGTCAAGGCTGAAGTAATGGACTAGGACAGGTATCACAAAGCTGGGATGGAAAGCAGTTTTTTGTTTAGTTCCTTTAGCTATTTTTTGTTGTACATGCCTCAGGAAGACTGCCAGTGAGAAGGCAGTTGAAAGAGAGAATCTGAAAAAACAGTCAGTTCAAGGTGTTTTGATGCATTAGATATATTACTGATGTTCTGATGTATTGCATAGATCAATGTTATGGATGTATCAACAACAAACCAATTAAAAAAACATAATCTATTCCTCTATTTAATTGTTTTCATTTATTAATTTAAAAACATATTTTAAGTCATTGCTTTAGTAACATGAAGAAAACAGTTTCGAAAACCCATGGGACGGGGTATATCTACTGCCTCAGCAGAGCCCTTTGGCACAAGCAAAAGCCTCTGTTCTAATTACACTCTTTGTACAGTTTTAGAGTCAAATTTATCCACAACAACTTCCAGACAATCAGAAACAAATAGCTTAAAAATTTGCATCACACAGCTTCAAACATCTGGGGAAGCTAAGAACTGGAATCAAAATAGGGCAGAGAATGTTAATCCTGCTGTCCATGTGACACCACACAAAGCAAAAATGCAAATGAGTTTTGCACGTAGCATGTTCCTGTCTTTGGGACATCAATTCATTCTTTCTGCTTTCCTCCCTAGAGGGAACATATTGGAAAAAGCTGGACACAGCAGACTAAAATACAGCATCTCATAATCTCTGATAGCTTTGGAGGCTGAGAGTTTTTTCCAGGGTATGCTCCTGTTCTTCATGGTCTGAGAACTTGTGACCCCATTTCCCTTTCCAAAATGGAATCTCATAAAACTGTCAGTAATAATTACACCATAAAAGTCTGTAATTCAAGCCTGTTTGTTTTCTGTGTTTTCACTTGTTTCAGACAAGCATACAAAGGAATTACTCTAAATTTGCAGTGGCACTATGGCAGAGTCAAGCCCTGAGATGCTTTAATCCTCTGCTGTTTAACACTATGAAATTCAGACTGCCAAAGAGTACCAGTGGGGGAATTCTGTCTATGCTTTGATGTCACGTTACCTATTTCTTGCTATAAAACATTTCCCTCTTGATTTTTCTAGCCTTGCATCAAATGTGCACAAAAAAGATAAACTTCCCAGGAGATTGTTCTGACACGGGGTTGAACACACAGTTAAGAAACTGCTTCATTTTGGCAGGTCCTGATATTGATGGGTTATGTAAGCCTAATGTCCAAACCTTTTCTTTTCCTTTTTTTTCTTTTCCTTTTAGTTTTGTTTCTTTTTTTCTTTTCCTTTCTTTTTTTTTTTTATTTTTTTTTTTAAAAAAAAACCCTCAGAATAACTCATTGTAAGAATTGGCTGCCAGCCTACCATTTGAAAGTGAAGAAAACATCTTGATTTAACATCTGAGCAGGGATTTTTTTTTTGTCATCTGTAAACAATTGGACCATATGTAGTGTGATGGGAAACATGAAGGCTGTGATAGAATATCATTTGAGGAACCTGGTGTTTAATTGCTGCTCTTGATTAGCTGGAATAGAAATTAGCTTGAAGTGTTTGGTTTAAAAAGTCAATTTTAAAGGTATATAAAATAGTTCTCAGTAAGTTTAAATGGTAGAAGTGCTGATGATTGCAGAGTTACTCTATTTCCAAGAATAAAAACCAAATTTATAGATATTTCTGCCTTTAAAAGAAAGATACATTGACTCAAAGATAAAAGAAAGAACACAGACTCTTAACGTTTGCTCTCTTGCCTAAAGATTTCCTGAACTTTCCCTCAGATTAATCAAGTATCTTTCTATTTTCCTTTAGTTCATCCAGTAAAATCTAAAATGGTATCATCTAAAAAGCTCTCTAAATCCATTCTCTTCTTTTTCAGGAAATAAGTGCAAGACTAGTGCAACATTATTAATATAGTAGGAGGGAAGTGTGTCTCTTACACACCTAGAATTTACTGGTTAAGACATAGCTTGTAACGTGGGTAATATTTTCTTCAGTCTTTCTTTGGCAGTCAACACAGATACATTTTCCTATCAGCACAGAGGAATGTAAAAGAAACATCATCTGGAGGTCTGCTACTCCCCTCCTTCTTCCTCAAAACCTTCTTGAACCTGTAAATAAGCCAAAAACTCAGCCTGTGCAACAAACTCTGCTTTATGTCCTACTCAAGACTAAAGTTTCTTTGAACATCAACTACATCTCGAAAATACTGAAAAAAACCCAAAGAAAAACCCCAACAACATGAGCTTCAAGACACCTGTCATTTTGGCTGAGAAAGAAAAGGAAAATCTTTCCAGTGTCAACATAGCAGTGACTTTATAAAGACATAGTTCTGCTAAAGATGGAGAAACAGGCAGTAGCTGTAAGAGTGTTTTACTGTAACGCTGGACAGAATTTAAACAGAAAACAAAGAAAACACAAAGACTCCGTGCTGCATGCAGTGTACCTTTGCAAAATCAGTGTGTACACTTTGAGGTTTCTTGTCTAGGACCCCAAAGAAACGGCAAAGAAAATTACCTTCTCGCCTGACTTATGTATGTCAAAGAACATTCAAAATATTTCTGATGAAACAGGTGCCATGTATTTTACATTTAAAAAAAGAAGTTGAGATTTCTTGGATTATGTCTTCCTTTTGGAGTCAAAGCATGGCAAATAGTTCATATTTTGATTAATTTTGGTTTTTCAGTAATGTGTTCTGTAATGAGTTCCTGAGCTCTCTTTGTGTCCACATTCACAGTCACAGAATTTTTCCCCTCTGCTCATAATCTATCACCAAATTATTGCTTATTTCTTCCTGGCTCTTTGGAAAGTATATTTTATGCCCTTAAGCTTAAATGACTGGACATGATCATTGTAGAGAATTTGATTGACCTCCTTTTGCTAAACTAACTGCCATCTTCATAGAAACAGGAAGAGAAAGACAGGTGGCAGCCAGCAACCAGAAGTCTAAAGAATTTATTCACACCAATTTCATCTGTACACTATCACTTGAAATCTGGAAATGCTGGTCACTGAGAGGTCCTGCTTCATGAACAATATTTTAGAAGACTGTATTTTACAAGTCTGTATATCAGAAGAATATATATATATATTTTTTTTAGAAGTATCGTTCCCTTAATTCTCCTCATACTTAAACTGCCTTATAAAAAAAATAAATTTTACTGTTGATTTAAATGTTTTTAATAGCAGAATTGGTAAGGAAAGGGATGAGCATTAAAGGTCAGAACAAAGAAGATAAAAACTGAGAATTCTAATCCTTGTCTTAGCACCAATGCATTGTGTGATACTGAGCAAATAGCACACATGGAACTCATCAGAGTTTTTCTTACAAAAGTAAAAAAAAATCTCATTTCACAAACTTATAAAATAGTATTTGTTGACAATGTTATTGTCAACATCAGTTATCTTTCAAAAGTTTCTTGTAATCTTTAAAATGGAAAAAGTTTCAATATCAGCTATTGAAATATTTCCAACTGAATTTGGATTAAACAAAACATTTTCATAAAATCCTTTCTTATTTTTTTTCTAAAAAAAAGAGGATGAATAAATCACCCCTTTGAAAGCTTTTAAATAAACCAGTTTTTAAAATGAACACCAGCTTCCTCTTTTCTCATGTTTTTTCCCCTATGAGAAGTGAGGATAACAGCTGGGAACATCACAGTTTACTGTCTCTCCTCACCCCTACTAGATAGCTATGTGCTTTATACTTAGTTTATTGCGCTTCTTCCCACACAATCCTTCTCTCTCTCTGGGTTGGCAGATGGTCCAGAGTCCAGAGAGAACAGGGGGTTAGAACAAGTCACAACAAAGGCAATTCAGACCCCATTATTAAAAGGAAAATGGAGTGTGAGAGATATAGTCTGATTCTAAAGCAGGAGTTACCTTTTTTGACGGAAGAAAACAGGAAACTTTACCCATCTTTCCAAACATTCATTTTTGTGCTTCAAATATTTTCCTCCAATTTGCACAAGCTCTGATTTCTTCCATGAATGCACTTCCTGTTAGTTTTTCCCTACTCGTGAAATCATAAGTCATCCTGTATGTTAAGACTTTAACATTAAAAGTTCCAGTTCCAATAGAACTATTAGAAGCCTCTAAGTCACCAATTATCTGAACTTGTGACAAATTTTGACAAAAGATTCAGAAGTGACAGAAATGTAGATTTTCACACCAGCACTCAAAAAGTCTATTGCTGTTTGCACCTATTTGGAGCGTCACATTGAAGTGTATGCCTATACACATATAAATAGATTTTTCTTTTTTATCACAATTTAAAAAACAAAACAAAATTAAACACCTCCATGTTTTTATTTGCATTATTTTCATAGAAATCTGAAAATAAAATTTATTGTTTCTGCCTTTCTTTGATTTGAAAGATGCAGATATACGCATGTTAATATTAGGATTTGCCAATATCACAATCTCTGTTTCCTCTAATTAATGACACTTTCTCACCCCACAGGCTGGAATTTATCCTAATGAGAATATTGTACCTGTCTATAATCATTATTAACATTGTTGATCCCAGTTCACTGTGAAAATACAACTCCTTTTCCCAGAGGCCCCAGAAAAGTGCCAACTTATTTTTTTCTTAACTCCACAGTGAAATGCTGAAGTTTAAAAAAAAAAAAGACATTGATAATCTAGAGAATTATGAACATCTGATCTTAACTCTTAAATTAGCCATATGTTGAGTCTCAACAGATTGACAGTACTTATTAACATGAATGTAAAGTTTTAATATTTTAAATCTGCATTTTATTAATATTTAATCCAGGGTCATAGGTAATGTCCATGTGTGTCAGACAGAAAGGAAAGAAGGAGGTATCACAGGAATCCAATTACTTCTGCTTCTAATTGCAAATGACTTTCAATATTGAGGCAATGTTCTTCTTACGTGACCTTTAGTGCATATTCCAGAGTTCATTAAACACCTTTTGTTCTTGTCAGTTCAGGTAAATCCCATCTTGTCCCATTCTTCTGGAAGTATTCTGTCATCTGTTCATGATCGCATGAGAAATGATCGTGGCAAGAAATACGGAAGGGTTTAAGATATGTGTCACAATTTAATCTGCATTCAGGACAAAAACAATTAAAAGTTTTCCTCACACAAATTTTATGCAATGTAGATCAACTGTTATCATCCATGCAATTATAGATTTTGTCTAGTTGTATACAATTTACATCTAAGTATTGATTCCCATAACTGCCTTACTTTGTACAGAACAATCATGGATTTGAATCTTAAACAATACATGATGTTCATTGCACTAAACTCCTTGCTTTTTAAAAGGAGAATCATTCATTGAACTAAAATTTTAAATGACAAGTAGAGAATAGAGAGTTCAAGATCAGGTTAGTATTACAAGAAAAATTATATTTATTTCCTCATAAAAGAATATTGATATTGTGCAAGGGTATGTAGAATTCATAGATTAACATAATAATAATAAGCGTAATAGTTATTATAGCATAATAGTGTTGTCTAATAATCAAGTTTTAGACTGAACACTGCTGTTTTGGTTATATTATATAAACACAGTCCATTACATGAACAACATCTGTTAAAAATAAAATAATATATTATATATGGTATATAAATTTAAGCTAAATGAATTGAGTAACAATTAATTATTCTCCCTTAAATTATGTTTTGTGAGGTTTTTTGTTTCATCAGAAGTTTGAATTTGCAACACATGCATGTATTTCAGTTTCTGTATAAGTAAACGTGAAAGATATGAGGGAAATGATAATTTTGGCTTATATTCAAAGTTACATTCATCTAAAGGCATTTTATTGATATGTTATGAGATTGCCTTTTCATAGTAGCTTCTGGCATTCAGAACTTCCTGTGATTGTTTAATTTGTGACCCAACTTAAAGCCAGTGAAACCTGACCAATGACTGTCTTCTGAGAAACACTGAGGAAGACAAACATGGGTCTCCTTTTCCTTCATGTAGACAGATGAACAGGTACAGTGGTCAGAAGAGCCTCTCAAAGCCATCACAAGATCTGAATTTGTTTTACTAGAATTACATCAGCCTCTGGGACAGGAGAAGCTTGTTTTTAGGAGTCAAGCTATTCTGATGCAAAACAGTCTACTTAAAATGAGTCTCATTTCTTTGAAAATTACACTAAAACCTGTTATCAGTATTCTTTGATTTACAAGAATCTTGTCCACTTTTCAAGGATGACTTGTGTACTTTGCATTTTATTTCAGAAGAAGTTACTGCAAAAAGTATATCTTGAATGCAGATATGTGTCTCTCATTCCTTGAGTTTTATCACCATTGTCTCTTATGGTCACATTTACAAATTCCATTAATTTTGTTTGTTTGGTTGGTTGGTTTTTTTAATCAATATATATGAAAGCTTTGTTACACAATGTGATTTTGAGTAGCCCTTGTCTTTCTAGACTCCAGCTCTAGAAACTGATTTTAACAATTCCAAATCCCAGAACAATTAAAATAAATACTGTAAAGGGGGCATCTAGAAAGAGTAATCAAACTTACATCATGATAAACGCCATACAAAAGGGTATTCTGACAGTTTGCATTTGGCCACCCTGGACCCTGACACCTTCTTCCCTCAGCCTTCATCACTGAGGAACCAAGTGCATCTTCTTCACTGGAATCTCTCCAATTCTGTCCTGTTCTTCCACTGTATCTTATGCTTCTCCTAGTAGGCACCGATCTCAGCTCTGTGCAACCTTCAGCTGAACACATTGCTTTTCCCACAGCTTGCAGTACGTCAGGCTTCAGTTGCGCTGAGTGAAGAAGCTGCCTCAAGTATTGGTAGCTTGATACAGATGTGATATCATGTAGTTAGGGCTGAAATGGATCTTTGATACTTCTAGAATTTAACTTGTGGTTTGAAATCTGATAATCACATCTTTATTTTTTTTCAAGAAAAAAAGAATTTTAAAGACGTCAAAAAAGAAAGATGAAATTAGTAATTGATAAGCACAGGAAAAGCGTATATATATATATGTATTTTGCCAACTGTGTATATTAATGAAGTCATATTACGAAACCATATAAACAGGACAAGTTTTAAAGTTCACCTAAAGGGAAAATCAGATTGGCATCTACTATTATGTTCAGGTTAAATTCTTGAGCTTATATAAATTCTAGGTTTGGGGGTTTATTTTCTTACTTTTATTTAATTGAATTTCTCCCAGCTTCCCGTACCAAAGGATTATATTTTATTATCTGAAGTAATCTTACTTTTCAGACAAGCAATACATTTTCCTTTAACCTATAAAACCCACACATTACTGGCATAGTAAATATGTATGTTTCAGAACAGGGAGAAAAGGAAAATGAATACCAGCTAGAATATTTACAATAAGAGCTGTTTAAAGAAAAAATGTGTTTGATCTTTGGCAAGTTCCCCGACTTTGAACTGACACTAGACAAATGATTATGGAGACAAGATTCAAGAATAGTTACTCCTCCACTTGTCAGCTCTTACATTTGACTATGCAGCCAGCATTCCTGGCCAGGGAAGATCTTTGCTCCCACATATGATACTAAGGTCATTTATTTTTGGTACGTTGGGACAGAAAGGGGGGTGGGGGGGAAGGCCTTTCAAGCAACGCAGCCCCAATTAATTTAAAACACATAGTAATGGGCTCTAAAATAACAACATTTTAACCAGTGAGTTCATTAAACATTTTCTCAAATGCATAACCATTATTTTGCTCGGTCAGATGTTTTCTCAAAGGAGAGTTCATTCATTTTAACTGCTTAAAATATATGATGAACGAACCAATTTGCTTTTTTTATTTACATTTTACCATGGATAATATTTTATTAAAAGTACCACCACAAAGCAGTAGAGTACAGCTTTAATCAGTGTTTAGATTCCTGGACAAAGCTTTCTTTAAATGTAAAGAAAATAGAACATGTTAGGTTACATTTGCAAATGAGACACCCTAAGCTTTGATAGATAGATGCTACCATAATTAGTTTTGGAAATTGTTGTAGCATACACCTAAGATTAAAAAATAATTATATGTATGGCAAACCATTAGGATAAAGGATATTCAGGGATATGGGTTATTGCTCTTGAATAGTGGTTTTGTTAGGATTGACTTCACCAGCACAAGAAGACATCTTGGCAATGAGCTTAATGTGTTAGGCTGTAAATAAATTTAAGAAGAAATTGCAGAAAAATAAAGGAGGGACAGATAAATGCAAGACAAATGTGATGTAGCAACTTGTCTGCTATAACAGATCTGGATGAGCACATGTGTAACAGCTGAGGAATCCAGTACTCCAAGCACTGTTTCCCACATGCAGTGTTTTTTGTAGGAGTCTGGGCAGCTCACCTGTATCTTCTGAGTCTCCTTTAGCTTTTAAATTCACATAACAGTATTCACTTGCATGCTGAAAGAGCTTTGAGAACCTGATGGAACTAACTATCAAAATGTAACCTCTAATATTTCAAACATTAGTGGGGGAGTGTCAGGTAGCAGGAAAGCAAGAAGTGCTCTTTGTAAAGAAATCGTATCTTAGTGTGCACATGTAGGTTTGTGTATTTACACACATGCATTGACATCACTACTTAAAAATTTCACTGATACCTCATCAACAACTGGGATTTATATTCCAAAAATGCTCTAAGTGATCTCCCCTGATAATGCAGAAGAGGACCTTCACCATCATTTCACAATTCCACCACATCCGTTACACCTTGTAAGCCAATACTTAACTAATGCTTATTTCATTGTGCCTCTCCTTTTAATTCTGCAAGGTGGTAAGTAAAAACACTGGCCCCACAGCAATTTAAAATATCTCAGATTAATGCATTTTTTCTCTTTAAATCTTTCCTATAGTGCTGCTCTTAATAAATAGTGATGGAGAATTACTTTGTACAGAACAAAACTTGATCCTTCCTTGGCTTGATAGCTGGAATCCTTCTTTTTGATCTTTAAACAATAGAATTCTGTATGGACTTTTGACTTAAACTGGATAAAGCTCCTGTGGGGATGAATCTGGTATGCAAAACTGAGCATACGTCAGAGTTTCAGCAAGTTTGTTTTGAGAGTGTACAGGGGATTTATAGGGGGGGACATTGAGCCTCTGGAAAGGGTTGAATTGTACCTTACACCTTAAGATATCCTGGAGAAAGAAAATAATTGAAACAAAAAAGAAATACAATAAAAATAATTTAATAATAATAATAATAAAAAGAAGTAGGATTTGAGGCACTCTACAAGAATTAGCTACATCTTATCTATATCTGCAACATCATTTGGCTGTGATGTTCTCCATATTACAGAGTTTAATAGCTCCATGACATGATGTGCAAATAAGAGAAACCTATTATGGTGTAGATGCTACAGTAACAGCTGTCTGCTGCTAGGACAAGAGCTAACAAATACTAGGATGGTGATGTAAGTTGGATGGAATCTGTCAAGGACTCAAATAATAAATTAAACAATGCAGTAATAGATAGTGGGGACATATTTACCATAGTAATGAGTCCTGGAAAGTTACAAGATTATTGCAGAAATATGTTGTCCCTTTATCTATCTAATTTTTTAACCAGCAGATTGGGTGAAAATTCTATACATTTTGTTGACACTGGGTTCTGATGACACCCAGAAGTTATGGCTTGGTGTAAGAGTACTCCTGTATTAGTAATGAATTTTGGCACTTCTGTGCATGAATTAGGACAACTATGAACTACTGCATTACTTATATTTGTTAATGTCAGGTTATGGACCAGCCAAGAGACATCCAGTTGCTCTAATTTACCACATGTTTTAATCACTCTATTGGCACTTCCAAGCCTGTAAAGCTCTTAAATTCCTATCCTGCTTTCTGCATCAGTTTCAGAGAAGCATGGGGTGAGCAGCCTAAGTGCGATTACTGGCAAGTTAGAGTTTGAAACTACCTCTGCCTTGCTTAACCTGAGACACATCCAGTGTGTCAGAGGTTGAGTATACAGCTGATGTTTACTACATGCACATCTGTAGACAAAAAATAGCAGGCGTAAGGAAGGTGTAGATGGATGGGATTTCATCAGAAATTCGTACTACTGATAACAGGGATCAAGATTCCCCTCCAGGTGGTCTAGACTTTTAAAATACAACTTCCAGTTTTCGGTGCTAATGTGCTGAAGTAACTCTAACTTTCAAGCAAAAAAAAGAGGTCACTATCACAACAAGAAGTATAATCAAACTGAGACTTTTGAAGAAGCATGGTGAGCTGGGCATGTGCACGAGACATTGTTCTTCACTCTCTTTTCAGATTATATATGTACTTCAGTTTGAGATACATATGTGATGAATATGTTGGGTACACACAGGTGTATTTTTACTAGTGTTTGTCTATCTCTGGTAAGTATCTGCTCCCCTGAAGCAAAGATAAAAGTGTATTCTGCAAAGCCTGATTTTAATATTTTTTTAACTCTCTACCCTCAGACATCATCTCACTCTCTCTCTACTTACGCAGAGACTTCTTCCTTCTTTTATGTTTAATAATTCAGAGTATTATATTTATGTACTTCTTGAAGACACCTTGAATTGCTTATCAAAAAAGGGGGAAAAAAACCTCAGAGGAAAAAAAAAAATCCAAGAACTAAGAAAACCAATCTCTTTCAGCTGAGAAGGACAAATGAACAACGGCTTTGTCTGATCAGCATTTACTTTAAGAAAGTCGACAGACATCAAACCCCTGTTGTAGCAAGCTTATTATACGAGAGCAAGAACCATTGTCCAGGAAAAGGACTGAACAGCGTCCATGGTTGCTGCACACAGTGCCAAAGGCCAAGCACAAACCTTACTGGTCCCAAGGACTTCAATGAACATAAAGCAAAAAAGGTGCCAAGAGATTCTTTGATAACTATGAGAATAATTGGGGCATGTATCAAAAAATGAACAAAGGTGTTCAATAATTAGTCATATTCACCTAGAACAACATGATTCAGAGTGAGTAAAATGTTGCTCCATGCAGAATTGTGCACCAGGGTTATGTTGACCTCCTTCAGGAAAACATCATGATCAACAATATGAATTGCTAAATATTAATTCAGCAGTAAAAGAGAAACAATCTACAGGGACTGAATAGGTAGAGGTCATTGCAAACCCATGGAAGAGTTTAATTCTGCCTCTGCTGTAATCTGTATGTGGAGACTAATATGTTTACATATAAACAGGTTTCTATATGTAAAGATCACATAAGTAAATTTTATACATTATGCTGCGAATGTCATGCAGGAAATATAGTCTCTGATTGATATGCAGAATGTTTGCCAGAAAAGTGACAGCCAAAGTAAGTTCAAAGTCATAGGAAATGTTGTCATCAGCCTACTGTAAAAATGTACAATTACTTGCTATTCTCTTTCTGTTAAAGGTGACTACCACCATCTTTTTCCCTAGGCTACTTGTTCACTGTAGCTTATTATCATTACAAAGTATTATAATGGATTAGCTTTTCCATATTGTGTTCATATTGGGAAGGGCATATTTCAGACAGCACTCTGACAGGATTTTTGAAAAGGCATTTATTCCCCCACTAAAAATTACCAGGCAGCTTGTTTTGAAGAATAAAAATCTCTAAATTGCATGCTTGCAAATTCCTCTTTCCTGATAATTCATTTAATATAAAGAAATCAGAAAGAAGAAGTGAGCAGTATCTAATTAATATCTCCTAATGCCCAACTAATGTCAACTGTGACTCCAATTTATAACCAAACTATATTTTTACATTGAAAAATTCAATTACATTTACTGACAGACTTTGAAATGCCACATAATTTATATTGGCAAACTTTACAGTCTCTCAGTATATTTATTAACATTCTTTCCACAGAATAAAGTGTATGTACAATACAGATCACTGCATTCTTCATTTTTTAATCTTTCAAAGTGATATGTACATCTGCTGGAGTAGGATGGAGCTGCCTCGTTGCTGGATATCCAAAAGACCAAACAGAGCCAGCCGTTAATTTGTCCTCCCTTTTAATTCTCCAGGCAAAACAAGGTAACCTTGACATTGCTTTTCCTTCCTTCCCCCCCCGCCTGCCTCCCTCCCTCCCTCCTTCCCTCTCTCCCTCCCTCCCTGTTTCCCTCCTTCCCTCATTCCCCTTCTCTTCTGCTCTTTTTCTCACACACACCCCCACGCTGCACTCGCTGTGCACACATCAACAATTTTGAGCTGTGAAGAGGTTCAATTGCCACCTTAGTGACTCACTTATAATGCACAAATCATTTACTAGGATAGCTTGAGGACATGACAATGACAGAGAGACATCTGTTGGGAGGATGGGATGAAAAAAACAAGAGGGGAAAAAAAAAAGAGGAAAAAAAAAAAAGGGAGGTTATTCACAGCTGGTACATTAACCATGCTAGCCACTAGGCCACCACAGTGTCCTAGTCCTACAGCTTCACTCTCCTCCTTTCTGCCTGCTCCCTGCTGTCAGCTGCCAAAAGATATCTGTTCTCACCCTTTGCTGAATGAAAAGGTGCTAATGCATGACTTCAGGATATGTCAGAACATACAGTACTTACAAGTGTTTGGAGATGCAGCCAACCTGACCATGGGGAAAAGAAATGAGTAACTAAACAGAGATTTTCTTGAAAAAGAATGACTAGAGAAAATAGTGAGGGGGCAATTCCTTTCTCTAACTGTGCCAGGCAGGACAGGTTTTTGTCTTCTTGATGCTCATCTGCATTTCTTGTAGAGTACTAAATATCCTACCAAATGTTCAAAAACTGGGTTGAGTTTTCTTTTGCTTACAATTTCTGCACTAACTGAACTTAAAAATACATCCTCAAAGGAAGAAGAAATGCAGAATAGTTAGAAGAATCACATTAAGATAAACAGCTTGAAGATTTGCTTTTTTCTTCTATTTCTTCAGAGTCAGAAAAGAATAGATTGAGGAGATGATTGAATAAATTATGACTTTAAAAAAAACAACTTAACTGTTTGTGTAGCAAAAGTGACGGAGCACAACAGATACCCAATATCTCATCTCCAGTCACACGAGATATGTGGTCTGTACCCACTGGCATAAGCTCAACAGGCAGAAAGGACCAGAACATGTGTTCAGCATGTCAGTAGGCTTCTGGATGTTTTATTTTCTCAAAGGATTCTGCCAGTCAAGGTGACATGGGGCAGTTTTAAAACCCCTTTTTAACTTTACACTACAAACTTTTAAAAAATCATCAGTCTAGTATCAGTGTGTACAGATTTCTGTAGGCTATATGTTGAAAACCTCATACCTTTTACATAGTATAGCACCAAAAAAATCCCACAAGCCTAACCAAAAGTTCCAGGAGCAGGAGAAAATACTGGGTTTTTTTTGCAGTGTGTGAGAGAGGGTTTTTAATGACAGGAAGGGATTCTGTTATTAAGAATCCCTGCAGATTTGAAGCTCATGCAAACATTTCAGAATTTATTGCACAGACATGCACAAAAGATCATCTACAACAGACAGTCCTGAAATTGGCACACAGAATAAAGAAGTATCCCAAAGTACACTAGGCTTGCATTGGTCTTTCAGACTCATCTAATACCTTACACAGACCCCTGGTAAGAGTTAAACACCTCTGCGGTGTCCCTGGATCACCTCTGAAATTGATACTTCTGCAGTTGTCTGCATTGTGAGCTTGCTGAAGGAGAAAGGGGACAAGGCTGAGAGGAGGAAAGAATTACTTTGCTTTAAAAACAAAAACCAGTTTTCTTTAAAATAACGTAATTCTAAATTCCAAAAAGAAGGAATTTTTGCCTGTCTTCAGTAGTGGTTCAATTACAGAATTTTATCACCCTGGAACATTTGAGAAGATCTTCAAGAAATAGATATTTCCTCTGGAAGAAGACAAAATATTTCTCTATTCATCAGATATTCTAAGGTGATAACCTTGCATCTTTTTTTGAAAAAACATCTGAAAAGCTAAATCAGTCTCAGACTCAGGTGAGCACAGCTCCCACTCACCCCACTGTGTGTGGTGCTGTGCTTATCATAGAATCATAGAATGGTAGCATTGGAAGGGACCTTTAGAGATCATCTAGACCAACTTTCCATGTTTGAACTGTTGCTGAAATTCCTATTCATTTACCAGGTTAGTTTGCATGCGCAAATTATTAACAGTGCAGACACAACGTTTATATACCCACTCCTTTTGTCTCTCTGATGAGGTCACGTTGCTCCTACAGCATGTCACTGCATATATCAGAAAAAATTTGAGTATCTGAACTGAAAATATTTCTTTCCCAATAGATGAATGAGACTGTTCAGATTTTTACTTGACTTTCCTGGACTCTGTTCATCAGATCCTGTTTCAGTAATGTACATCAGAAGGGCAGATCTTTCTTTACCAAGAACTTCCTTATGAAAAATGGTATCTAAAAAAAAAAAAAGAACATAATTCAGAAGCTTTCTGATTATAACTTTTTGAGCAGAGACTTTAGTAGTCCAAATAATATTTCCTGTTACATACATGCAGCAGACAAATGGGAATGAATCTGATCCAACACGGCGGTTTTCAGAAAAGAATTATTTTAACAGGGACTTCTTTGGACTGATAAAAGGAGTAATTTGTGCCAAATTATTTATGTCTGTCTGGGTATACCCACTTTAAAGTTTTACACAAGCACTCTAGAGTCAAATAACAAAATTATGTATTTACATAAAAGTGCTACTTCACTAATATGAGATAATGTTATTATACCGATGTTACACAGACACAGTAATTTTACTCACCACTATTTACTATGATTGGAGAAATAAGAAATAGGACCTTCACTGGGCAAAATTATAAATAAAAAGAAAGTATATTTTTTACCTTTTTTGATGACTCCCTTTCTTTTGCATGCTGCTTATGGACACAAATCTAACTTTATGTCCATTCTTAGTTTCCTTTTAGTTGAAGTGACAGTTCAATACTATTCTGTTTTTAACTGTTATCATAGCAGGGGTAGGGAAAGTTTCTTAGATGTTTTAGCTCTTCTCTTTTTTCCTTGTTTAATAAACGTTTGTTTCACTCTAACAAAAAATTCTTGTGGCACGAGCAACATAATGCACACAATTGATAGAATGAAAATAAAGAAGTTAAACTCTGGCCCTGCACCACACGTGAAATTTAATTTAATAAGTGTATTCCAGTTCCTATTTGTGATAACAAATTACTTTAAATATTTATTAAAATTCAGGATTGACAGATCTTGTAAAAAATAAGTCTTGGCTGAAGAAAATATCTTGATTTTGCTAGTCTGAACTTTGCTGGAGAATGGTGGTAGTTTATAAAAAAGGAAAAAAAGTGCTGTTCACCAATCCTGTGGTTAAAATCCATGGAAATGAATCCTGACCACCAGAGCAGGAGGTCAGAGCTGCCACACTTCAAGATACCAATTTCTGATAGCAGTCTCTCATGATTTCCTTATGCAGAGGCAATTGTCAGAGGCTGTTCTTCAAACGCTGAAACTCTCAATTTCCATTTTTTTAAATAACCTTTTTTGTTTTTGTCCAAAGAAGGCATGTTACTCTAGACATTATCATACAACACACCTCTCTAGGTGGAAGAAATAAATCTACATGTCAAATGCAATACCAGTGCTCTATGTGCAATGGAAAGTCAGAGATGAGGTGTGCAGCAATTTTGTTTAGCTTTATATAGTTCAGTGTTAGCTCCAGATGTTTCAAAGTAGTAGAAGCAATTAGCATGCTGAACTGCCTGCTTTGGCACTGACACTCTCAAACCAACCATCGCTCCTTCTGTGTTTGTGGTTTCTTTCCACCTTCTGAATGTAAAAAGCATAAAGTTGATTTAAGTTTTTAAGCACAGATGCTGACTGTTCTAGGAGGCTCAGAAATAAGAAATCTTGCTTACTGTATACCTTGAAAACTCACCCTATGAACACAGACATATTAAATAGGATTCAGGCTTTCCAATCAGTGTATGCTAACTTTAACATGGAAGAAAAATATCCAAAGACTAAGAATTACATTTAATTTTTATTGGTCTTTTGTATGGTTGATGACTTTTCTTCGTCTTTTATTGTGGATTCTCCAAAAATCACTGTATCCTCTTGGTTAGCTGGCTTCAGTTTTCCAAGTGTGTAGTTTCTAATCCAAAAACTGGCCTAATATTGTCTCTCTGTGTTGCAAAAAGGTTAGCCTTCAACATGGACTGTCTAAAACAAGAAAATCCATCTTTATTTTCTTGAATTAGTTAAGGGAAACTTTAGCGCTCTGTAGGAATCTCCCATGACATCCAGAGAAGACAGAAGACAGTGAAACGCTAAATAGACTAAGGGTTCAGCAATCAAGGTTCAGATTATGTACTCTGGAGTCCCATTTGAGTGTTCAACACTTTGAGCTCCAGGTTAATGAAAAATTAGAGTGAAACAGAAAGTATATCATGGTGCACAAGTAATTTGGAGCCATTTCACTACTTCTTTGCAATGTTTTTGCAACACATTATAAACAAATTGTTTGCAAGTAAATTTCCAGATGTAATAATCCACTTCTGATTTTGACCCTTTCACAGTACATTAACTCCAAAATGCACTGATTGAGGTATCTGTACAATAAGCTTATGTGAATTTAAGTGCTGATCAGGATTTTGTGTAAGTTTGCTGCATCTGAAAAAGTTTCATCAATATTCAAGATATGCTGCATATAAACTTAACCTATAATCTTTGAGTTTAACAGCATTATCTTTTAGCATTAGATTTTTCTGTCAGTATCATTTACAACTTCCATTTCTGGAAAAGCTTCCTACAGAAAGTCATCTCACAACTCATACCAATAGCAAAGAAGGTCTAGAACAGAAACTCATACGAAAACTACGTATGAACTTCATACATTCGTACACAAAGTAATAAGATTTGTTTAAAAAAAATTTCAGTTCAAATTGGATAAAACAAATGACAATTCATAAAAGGACACTTCTGACCATGCATAACTAATAAATGCTAAGCAGCCATGCAACTTTTAGATTAAAAAGGAGATTCCTAATTATTTGGGCTTCTTGCAAGATCAGTTATTCTTACAAAAATCGTATTTGGATTGTTACCTTGGATTATTGCTCTCTACAACTACCTAGAAGGAGGCAGTAGTAACATAGAGGTTGATTTTGCAAGTAAGAAGTGATAGGACAACAACAAGAAGATTGCATATTAGGAAAAATTTTTTCATTGTAACAGTTTCCAAGCACTGGCACAGGCTGCCCAGGAAAATGATAAAGTCACAATCACTGAAGGGAGTTAGAAGCTGTATAGAGGTGATGCGTAGGTACACGGCAATGCTAGGTTAATGTTTGTACTCCATGGTCTTAGAGGTGTTTTCCAACCTAAATGATTCAGGATTCTATGATTCCATGTTTTTCAGATATCAAAATCTCGTACAGAAAAAATTTTAAATATGTGGGATCTACTAAAGCTTGCTCCTGTGCAAGAAAGATAGAGGAAAAAAATGGTTCTTCTTTTGTGAGCCTGCACAAAGACCAGATATTTGGCAATACAAAGGTTACATTATTTTCCTGTCTTTCAGGAAGACGGTGATCTGCTATTTTAGGTCTTGAATTTAGGCAAACTTTAGCCTTATTTGTTACAGATAAAAGACTGTCGAGAGCACTTTTTTTTTTTTTTCTTTTAATTTGAACATATATATTGTCAGAGAGACAGCAACAAACAAAGAGAGAGGCTAGGTATTCCAGATTTTTATAAATCTCATCAGGACTTGCACCTTTGAGACAGTAAGATCAATAGATTGTAAAATATAAATTTGTAGGAGATGGGGCTCTCTGACTCTTGTGCTTCTGATACCAGTTATTCACTTGGTACCAAAAAGCTCATGGCCACCCACTGCAGCTACCTCCATATGAAAACAATTTCCTCTAAAGTGTGTATAACCTAGATAGCTTGAAAAGGAATGGAGAAGTTGTAGATTTTGAAAAGGACAGAGCAGAGATCTAGGTATGATAGTAACTTCTTCAGCTCCTATTTATTTTCACAGATTGTAGACATGAGGTGAAGAAATGGAGTGGATTAACAGGGGAAAGACAGTAATTGCCTTTAGAAATGCTTACTTTCTCTCCCTAGCCCAGAAGAGGTATTGTGTGTCGCTAACAGAGATTAAATAATGTCTGAGCTACACTACTTTGCAGCAATACCATAGAGCTTCATAACTATTACTTACTTGTCAAGTCTATACACCAAGAAGCAGCCTATTTGCCTCTCTCCATACCTAAACTCTGACACTCAAGTATAAAAACCTGATTAAAATCCTTTCTGCACCCAGTCTTCTTCCTCTCTCTTTGGATGTGGCTGTTTTGCTTTCTGAACTATTATAAACATAACACTCAAACTTTCTTAACAGCATCTGTTATTTTCAGTCAGAACTGAGTGAGAACAAATAAAAGAATTTTCTATTGTCTTCAGATGAAAGAAGGTTTGTATGTATGAGTTAGTACTGATGATTGCATGAATGCAGATGCACTGTTACATTTGATTGGTAATTAAAGTCAAGTACCCCCAAGTTTAGGCAAAACCCAAATAGCTAATTATGGGGTTTATATTACAAAACAATTGTAGTATCAAAAGACTCCACAGGGAAAATATAAATCTAGAAGGATTTTTTTTCCTTTCTTCTTTCTTTTTTTCCCCCAAAAAATTCTGTAGTTGATTCTCCAGAATCTGTGGAAATGTAATTCGTAAGAAGAAAGAAAGATACACAGCTCTCCTGCTTGACTCTATATGCTCTCATATGACTTCTCTGCTTCAGTTCATCTACCACTCAGTTGACATCATGACACTAGGTTTTGGAAATACAAGGCAGCTGCATTCTCCAATTCCTGTCCCTTAGGCCTGCTGTTTTTCTTCCTACAGGAATGAAAGCTGAAGAGGGATGGAAATATTTGTCAGTAGTTAATATGTAGATGTTTTTCTTTCTCTTCCTTATTTTTGGTAACTCTTCTCTCCCTCTACTCTGCCCTGGTGAGGTCTCATCTGGAGTCCTGTGTCCAACTCTGGGCTCCTCAGCTCAAGAGGGCCACAGAACTTCTGGAGAGAGTCCAGAACAGGGCCACCAAGATGATCAGGGGATTGGAACATCTTTCACATGGGGGAAGGCTGCAGGAACTGGGGCTTTTTAGTCTGGAGGAGATTGAGGAGTGATCTTATTAACAGTTATAAATATCTAAAGGGTGGGTGTCAGGAGGTTGGGACATCCCTTTTTTCTATTGTAGCTAGCAACAGGACAAGGGGTAATGGGATGAAACTGAAACACAAAAAGTTCAATATCAACGTAAGGAAAAACTATTTCACTGTGAGGGTGATGGAGCAGTGGAACAGGCTGCCCAGAGGGGTTGTGGAGTCTCCTTCCTTGGAGGTCTTCAAGACTCACCTGAACGTGTTCCTATGCGACCTGATCTAGGTGACCCTGTTTCTGCAGGGGGGTTGGACTAGATGATCTCTAAAGCTCCCTTCCAACCCCTACCATTCCATGATTCTATGATCTTGTCTCTACCTCCTTGTCTAACCTGAGTCCATTTGGATCTTTTGGTGTAGTTTTACTTACACTGACATTACGGGTATAATGAGACAGCTCCTGATCCTATGGAAATAAAAATTAAGTGATAGATTTAGGATGCAAACTGTTCAGGGCCTGGCTGGATATAACAGTAAAATGAGCAAGCATAGGTCACCTGTTCCTTGCTTTGAGGCCCCTATTTGACTTTGAAGTCTCTCCTTGGCTTCACTCTTCTTCCCTTTGTTTGTGCTACTGGACTTCAGCAGGCTTTATTGGTACTCCTACTGGTTACCTGATCCCTTCCTTTTCTTTGTAGTCATATCTCCAGTAATAAGCAGGGAATTTTTGTAGTTAACTTTCAAAATCAGAATTATAGCACAGGAACAAATGCAAAATAAATATTCCATCTAATATTATTTCTTTACACTTGCAACACAAGTGAATGATAGATGTCAGCAAATGAAACTGTTCAGTGATACGGAATTGATTTGATACTTTTACAGAGAGGACCTTTTAAAAATATAATGGCAAATTAATATTTTCTAAAGGTCCTTATTCTTCCTGAAAGCTAATGGAGCTTTGGGTCTTACAGGACCCCAAAAAAATCCCTAAAGCAAGAGTTCATAGTAAACTTCAATAGATAAACATTCAACATATTTTGGGAACCTGAAAGATACTATTTCTTAAAAACTGCTGAGCAGATGAAGGGAGATGACTTTTTAAAAAATATATTACTTTGCTTGATTGTTTAAAGGTATTATGTGTTCTCCTCTTATCAAAAACTTCTAGAAGGTATTTTGTGGCCAGATGCTACATTTGAAATTAGGATGTTCTCACACTTTTCCTTCTAATGGCATAATTTTTCATATGTGCTACCAAGCAGTTTACTTAAAATATCTACCCATCTACCCGACTTCCTCTCCTCAGGTGCTTTGTCTGGCAGTATACATGAATTAGCATGTAAAAAAAAACCCAAAACTTCCTTAAAGCCATGTCTTTTTTCACTTGCTATGATGAAAGCTTCAGCAGAAATTATTGTTACTAGCCATGGAGGAACTTGTCTAGATTCCATATGATGAATTTCACTGGGGCTTAAAAAGCATGGTATTATAGGAATAAAGGTTTTACTAATCCAAAATAAAGAAACAGTGCACATTGTCTTTTTAGCTAACATTTCTAACGTGATTTAAGATGCTACAATTTAAGGCTTATAAGACTATATAGCATATACTAATAATTTATGATGACAGAGAAGTTAAGACACAGCATGTCATGATAGGTGAGATGCAGTGAATGAGACATGGTAACTTAGCTTAGGGGATAGACTGAGAAAACCAGAACAACTTTTGGAAGATTCACTTGTTCAATATACTTCACTGCAGTGAAGCATCTGTGTTACTGCAGTCAAACTGTCTAGTGTACTTCTACCTCAATTTCTTTGTTTGTGAGATATTGTTAAATAACACCTGTGTAAAGTACTTAAGATTCTTGTAGAAAGATGTACTGTTGGTTCAGAGACTCCGATTATCATTAACCATTAACAGTTGTTAAATCTTTAATACATCTTGGCTGATCATTTTGCATCAAGGTGATTTTAACTATCTGGGGCAATAGGTGGATCTTTTCAAGATATCTGATCAGTGGTGGATATGCAGCAGGCTGAATCTGGTGTGCAAGTAATCACTTACAAACACTGAGTGTTGAAATGAATTACTAGATGTCATTCTCTATTAACCTAACAGTTAAATTTGGACAAAAATATACATAAAAATGAAATAAAACAATTAAGTAACACTTTAAGTGGTTCATTATTATTAATTCATTTAGTATTCATTGTAACTGTGCTGGTCATAATGAATTCATTTGATATTAATGTGGATGTTCTGCAGCAATTTCATTGTAATGCAGTTTTAATTCATATGCCATTAAAATAAAGCATTGTCAAAATTTCTATTTATTATCCTAAGAGCATAATTACTTATTTTCAAGACCAGAGAATTACTAGATTTGTTTTCTCCAAAGTTAACTATGTATTTTCATCAAATAATCCTTGATGCTAAGAAGATTAATTTCTTTTCTACTGTTAAGTATACTTTATTTAAAGATTTTAAGTTGTACATGGTCATAGTCTGAAAAACACTTAGAAAGTTTGGGAAGAGATGCTTAAACACAAAGAGTTATGCAGTCCAAGTAAGAAACCAAACACTACAATTCTGTTTGTTTTTTTTTAATGATTTTAACCAGTATTTAATGGTAACCTCTTCTACAGATAGTTATACTGAACAATAATATTGTAAGCAACATAGAAAATATTTAATCTCTTCAATAGTTTAAAATGTACTGGAATCAGAATTTCTGTATGTTTCTGATGCCAAGAAAACAAGTTTAGTTGTTCTCAGCTGAAACAGAACACTTTAAGAGACGAATAAGTTATTTCCAGGTGGAATAATAACCAGAAATGTGCTTTACTTTCCACACAATCCCCCAAAAGACAAAAATATGACTAATACTTTTAACATAATATTCAGCTATTGTTCAACGTTGTTGAGAAATTGCCGATTTTCAAGTAAAAATGTCTTATTTAATTTCCAGAAATTAACACAGATTATGACTTTCAGGAAAGAAATTGCTTAGAAAGGGTCTGGACACAAGTGTCGCATTGTTCCATATATTAGCAATCAGGTATTCAGACATTTATTATGGTCATATACAGCCTGTTCTTCCAGGGGTTTAATTCCGTTGATAGCTCTACTTGTTTTCTCCCTTCTTTGCTTCCTTTTTGGTAGCCACAAGGGATCTGTGACTTGGGGCCAAATAAAAACTAATCTTATCAAGTTTCTTCCATATAGATCAGCTTTCAATGCAAGGTGGCCTGTCACTTGAAACAAGAAAAAAACCCTCTTTCTGAAGATTCACTGTTTGTACCTCTGATAGAACAGTAAATGAACAGTTTTTAAAATTATGGTGGTTTGTGTAATCACTGAAGTGGGACAATTAAAGAGGAATGTAAAAGTCTTACACCTGTAAACATGCTGAGACAGATTAAATAGATGTCACCTAGTCTTAGGAGCAATACCCTGTAGTCCTTTGGACAGCAAAAAGGCTAAAGAAAAAAATGAAATCAAACTGGTGCGGCATAGACTGCGGGGGGGAATAGGGGTAGGAGGACAAGGTTAGACTTGTTATAATGCTTTAAAGTACTATTCTTTTCATGGGAGCATTTAGTGTTCTCAGACTAATGTGAAATCTCTTGACTTCAAAAGCAACCTAAAATGAATATTGGAATACACTAAAGCAAGAAAAGGAAGTGACTTCTAAATTTAATTGCCTTTTTTACTACTAAAAAATAATTCTATTTTTCCTGTGATATTTAGTCAAACTACCACAAAAAGACTTCTTTCCTTACCTTTTTTTTTTTTTCCACCATAGCTATCTACACAGTCTCTTTTTACTATAGATCACAAACCAGAAACATTAAGTTTCAAAGGAAGAAAGCTATCATCCAAGGCATGCAGAAAATATTTGTAGTTGATCTGGCCTGTAAGGAACAGTGGACAAGATCAATAAGGTGAAAAATGGAGATGCAGCCTTTCTGGTCTTAAAGCCTGACTACTTTTTGTTGGACCAATAAAAGGCATTGCTTTAATCTACTATATTTTGACTACCAAAGAAAAATTAAAAACTCAAGGTTCAAATCCACCTTTTCAGCCTTTCACATATTCCAACACTATAAAATAAGTGTAGATATGCATGTTTCTGTCTTTGTGTATCTTCCCTGTGATACATTAATTAATACATTGTAATTAACTGTTTTTTATGTTGTTAAATCATAGGCACTTATTGTTTAATAATTTCCTGTGATTCAGAAATAATCTAACAGTTACAGTGAGCTGGAAGCCTGGACAACAGAGATATTTCACAGATGCTAGTTAAATGTGTCTAGAACCTTTGTGAGATTCATTCCCTTGTTATACTCACACCTTGGTTTATCAACTATAGTCTAGTAAACATAACAAAATTTATATATGGAAACTGTCACTGAAAGTAGTATCGTAGGGCAATGTGACCTTTTATAAGAGGGATTCTGCAGTGATTTAAGCTTTTGAACTAAAAGAAAGAATACTACATTGAATACTGTGTCTCAGCAAAAGCTAGGGCATGTTCAATGTTTATCTCTTCTGTGCTACAGTTCAATTGTAGTCAAGTATGTTCAACTAAGAACGGTGCAAAAAATTACAGAAACTGTGGAGAAGTTCTATATAAGTAAAGATGTTCAGACACATCAGAATCAGAAGAGGGGTGGAATTGTCTGTTGCATATACTCAAGAAAATTCAGAGATGTACAAGCATCTAGAAGCTACCTTTTAAGAAGAAAATGAAAATATTACTCATAACAACAAGGACATGTTGAATATGTTTATTACGTGAGGTGAGGGGGAAGGTACTGGTTGGGTGCCTTTGTGATTATGAGCACTAACAAAGTCAGAAGGAGTTTCTAGATGTTCTTTGACTTGAAGGATAGTACATATATGAGAAAGTCACTCACAAAAATGGGATAGTACTTGGGAGGCATTTTCTATTCCATCTGTGAAGACAGGAAAAATGCTGAAGCCAGATAGAAAATAAATAAGAGAAAACATGACTCTACACTAATAATAATGGGTTAATTGACATGAAGATGGTGGGATAAAGAGTTTGAGATTCTCTGGGGTTTTTTTCCAAGTAAATGGAACTATATCTTCTCATTCTCAGGCTTGAAAACATCAATCCAAATTGCTGTGAACAGTGCATTGATTATGGGTATTTCAATAGGGTATTGGCTGCAATTACTCATATTTACTTCTTTCCATAAATAATATTACTAATGCTAATGTTAACTAGTACCTCTTCACTCCTTGTGTTTGCTTTACTTTGCTTCTTACTCAAAGATGGATATCAGACCGGATTTCATTCACATACACTTTTAACAGGTTTACACTACCGATCTACAAGATAAGTGTTTTATCATTCAGGTACCAGATTTCCTGGACTCTTGAACACTCTCATAAGCACCACTTGTTTTATTTTGTCCAAATTTTGTCTAAAAATAATCTTGTTGCACCACTGAAAATCTGTGTGGTTATTTTGTTGTTTGAAGAGATACACATCCTCCCAGAAAATACAAATAAAAATATATTGAACTTCATCTCTCACAATGCACAAAGCTTCCTCTCATTACTCATTGTGGAAAAATATAAGATACAGTATAAACTTCTCATATCATCAGGATCTTTAGGTCAGCTGAGCCCCAGGGTTTAATTTAAGGTACGAGCCGCAAAATGAGCCACATGACACATTGAATCACCAATTTAAAGAAATAACCTTTTCTAGAAACAGACCAATTATCCTTGGATGCTGGGTAGTCTGTTCCGGTAAAGTCGTGTATGCACACAAAAGCAGAAGAGCAAAGATATGTGCTTAAGTTTATATCACTGACTCCTGATGGAGTTCTATTTAAAAATGTATTTTTTTTCTGGTGTAAATAGAAAGTCTAGTTTTTAACACAGTGTCCACTAAATTAAAAAAAAAAAAACCCTACAGTTAATATGTTAGTATCTAAATTCAAGTAAGTTAGATTTCATTATAATTCCAGAATAAGCAACTCAAAGAAGCATTTTGAAGAACATTATTTCTTAAAGGACTTCAGAAATATTTTGTTAAAATAGTTTACATACAAATTTACCAAAAAATGCTTTGTTATTAGTTCCTGTAACTCAATCTTAAGAGTTTGAAACATACAAAGTAGTTCTACAATTATGCATGCAAAAATGAATGCACAGTCAAATACTTAATTTGCACATGCAATTACTGTGTTTGTCATACAAATAAGAAAGTTCTAGAATAAACAGTAATTAATGTACATGACTAACTACTTAAATATTTCAAACCATGATAATGGTACACAGATAATAGTTTACTGTGTTAAAATAAGCACACAAACTGTTTGTGCAGAAGTACACTTGAAAATCAAGACCAGAAGATTATATCTGGACTTGATATAAGACCAGACTGAAAAAACTTGATAGTTTGATGAAATACATCATGAATGAGTGAAATACGTCATGAATGAAAATTCTCTTTACAACAAAGTCCCATTTAAGATCAAACCTACATTGATGAGAAAGCTCATACCAGCTCACAGAGCAATTGCCTGAGAAAAGATATGAAGGGAATTCCATCAGCTGCCCAGAAGATTGTAAGAAAATACTAAGCTGACAATTTAGATACAATCGAAACATAAACCATTAGACAACGCAAGAAGCTACAGGTACATATATAAAGCCAGGAAAAATTCATGCACAATATGTACTTGTGGCAAATTCATTCCCAAATGGTACTATGTCATTTCAAAATTATTATACTGTCAAGAAGTCAGCTAATGTACAGATTGTGAGATATAAGAAATGTGAGCTATAAAGTGAGATTTGTTAATACCAGCTCTGATAGCAGTATTCAAAAGATGAGTATCTGCAGACCGTTTAGACAACCATCTAGCATGCTTAGTAGATTGAGATGCCAGTTTTGTGAGTAATGAAGGCATGAAGAAGTGCAATAGTGTCAGTTACAGAAGAAAGGTCTTTAATTTGATAGTATGCTCTAAATGTTGAAGTGAATTTTTACTTGTATGTTTAAATACGGACATCATTAGCGAACTTGTTTTCTATTATAGCTCCTATTCTCCTTTCTATAAGAGGATAACTATTTCTGCAACTCTGAAACTCCTAAAGTTTAGTATGCAGGCAAAAGAGGTTTTGTTTCAATGAAGAATATTTCCTTTATATAAAGGAATAGTTGTAGTCAGGTACTGGCTATCTTTATTACAGATGTCTGAAAAACATCTGAGTAAAGTCACTATAGAACTCAAAGAATTGTCTGCTACTAAAAAAAAAAAAAAAAAGTTGGCAGAGATCTGGTTGATATAAATGCCAAGGAAAAATAAAAGAACATTGACTTAGTAGGATTCAAGATGGAAGTTTAAACTTCAACTGTTATTAGTTAATAAGGAATAAAGAAATTATGTGTAGTAGATCTCATATTGAGTCTAGAGTCAGCAATTTTACTATAATCAAATCTAACTTTTTTTGGAGTACAGAAATGTCAAGAAGAAACTCTATATACCAAACAAAAAATATTCCAGAAAGTGTTGTCAGGGAAGTAAAAAATGTTTTTTATTCCATGGACACTTTCTGTTCCAGTCTACTAAAGAAAATTGAAATAGATTAAAGCAAATATTATAGGAAACATATAATTTAAAAACATAACTGAAGAATCTAATGTCCACCTCTTTGAAGATGGGACAAAACATTTTTATACTACATAAATACCTGAAAGCAAAAAGATATTCTAGTTCTACTAAAGGATTAGACCATCCTTACAGTCTCACTGTATAACAATGTCCTATTATTCCACTTATATGGGATGAAAATAGCTTGCTCCCCCTTATGTTAACTTGAATTGTTAACTAAATTGTTATCCTATCCAAATCAGGACAATTTCAGAGACATAGAGAAACCAGAGATTGACTTATTTAAGTGTTAATTAGAGAACTAATATTTTTAAAATGGTAACCCCATAGGAAGAGGAAAGTACCCTAAGTATCTAAAAGACCTCAAAGTGACAATGAATATTGTTACAATATTGAATGAAATAAATTAAACAAATGATCACTGTAAGATTTCTGTTTACAGGACTGATTTTGAATGCTAAATAAACTGAAACCACAGATCAGATATTAAATTAATTATTTAACCATTAATTTCAAGAACAAATCACCTCCAATCTCTTACACTCAACTGCTTAAATCTATTCCAATCTCAAACAGTAAAAAGGATGGAGATTGTAAACCATGCACACAGGTGGAATGGTGTCAGTATAAACACTGTAACTGTATTTTAAAATTTTAGAGTATTTTAACTTTAATATTCATATTTTTCTATAGAAATATAAAAAAATAATGGAAAATACAGAAATAAGTACTTTTTTGATTTTTTTTTCAGAAACTGTAAAACTATTTTTGCTGAGGGAACTGGATGATGTGATTGCTAAAGCCTCTCTCCATCATTTTTGGACAATCACGGAGGACAGGTGAAGTGTCTAAGGACTGGAGAAAGGCCAATGTCACTTCAGTCTTCAAAAAGGTCAGGAAGGATGACCCAGGAAACTACAGGCCGGTCAGCCTCACCTCCATCCCTGGAAAGGTGATTGAACAACTTATCCTGAATGTTGTCACACAATATATGAAGGCAAAGATGGATATCAAGGGGAGTCAGCATGGATTCACCAAGAGGAAATCCTGTCTGACCAACCTGACAGTCTTCTACGAGTGCATAACCGGTTGACTAGATGAGGGGAGAGCCGTAGATGTCATGTACCTTGACTTCAGCAAGGCTTTTGACACTTTCTCCCATGATATCTTCATCAGAAAGCTCAAGCAGTGGGGCTTGAATGAGTGGACAGGAAGATGGATCAAGAGCTGTCTGAATGACAGAGCCCAGAGGATGGTGATCAATGGCAGGGAGTTGAGCTGGAGGCCTGTGGCCAGTGGAGTCCTACAGGGATCAGTTCTGGGGCCAGTCTTGTTCAACATTTTCATCAACGACCTGGATGAGAGGACAGAGTGTACCCTCAGCAAGTTCCCTGATGACACCAAACTGGGAGCACTGGCTGATTCCCCAGAAGGCTGTGCTGCCACTCAGCAGGTTCCTGACTGGGAATTTGATGAGGTTCAAGAAGGATAAGTGCAGAGTCCTGCATCTAGGAAGGAACAACTCTATGCACCAGTACAGGCTGGCAATTAACCTGCTGGAGAGCAGCTCTGCAGAGAGACACCCGGGAGTCCTGATTGATAATAAACTAACCATGAGCCAGCAATGTGCCCTCATGGCCAAGAAGGCCCATGGCATCCTGGGATGCACCAAGAAGAGTGTGGGCAGCAGGTCAAGGGAGGTTCTTCTCCCCCTCTACTCTGCCCTAGTAAGGCCTCATCTGGAGTCCTGTGTCCAGTTCTGGGCTCCTCAGCTCAAGAGGGACACAGAACTTCTGGAGAGAGTCCAGCATAGAGCCATCAAGATGATCAGGGGACTGGAGCATCTTCCTTATGAGGAAATGCTGCAGGACCTGGGGCTGTTCAGTCTAGAGAAGAGGAGATTGAGGGGGGATGTCGTTAATATTTACAATTATCTAAACGATGGGTGTCAAAAGGTTGGGACATCCCTTTTTCCTATTGTAGCTAGCAACAGGACAAGGGGAAATGGAATGTAGCTGTAACACAAAAAGTTCCATTTAAACATAAAAAAACCCTATTTCACTGTGAGGTTACGGAGCAGTGGAACAGGCTGCCCTGAGGGGTTGTGGAGTCTCCTTCCTTGGAGGTCTTCAAGACCCACCTGGACGTGTTCTTATGCGACCTGATCAAGGTTTACCTGTTTCTGCAGGGGGGTTGGACTAGATGATCTCTAAAGGTCCCTTCCAACCCCTACCATTCCATAATTCTATGAAGCTTAAGACAATTGTGGTGATAACGAAAGAGAAAAGTTAGAGAGATCCATAAAATACATATTCTCCTTCCAAGTGTAAATTAAAGATGAACAAGCAGAAAGAGAAATGAAAAAATACATAAAATGGACTACAATATACAACATTTTTTTAAGCTTAATATGAAGAGTCCAAAGACTTATCTTTAAATTCCATGCCCAGACAGTTCAACCTGTCCAGTATCTTTCAGTATCATACTAAATGGAAAAAATCTCTAGTAGCCATCTCTAAACAGCAATGAAAGAACAGTCATTTCTGTAAATGAAATATATAGAATGTATATTCAAATTGGAAACATGAACAGTGTTTCAGTAATCTTGCTAATAATTTCTTTTTAGTATTAATCTGTTAAATACAGTGGTATACACCTTTGAGGAGATAGAGAAGACAATCTAGTACCTGATTAGTTACAGAAGACGATTGTCTTCCACAGCTTTCAGAATGGAGTCTCTTGACTTCTGTCCATAAATTTAGTTGTTAGATTACCAGTAAAGTATAAAAGTTTCCAAGATTTTTTGCAGCTGATTCACATGGATCAATGTCTTATTGCATTTTATATTTATTGATACACACTGTGGTTACAGCTCTGAGTAATGCTCCTGGAATGCTAGGTATGGTCATATGAGACCTATGAAGTATTTGTGAATATTAAAAAAAAATGAACTATTTTATGGAAACTAATCAGCCATTGACTTTCCATTGCACAAAACCACAAGGTTACATTTTTAATGGAACAGGTTTCCACTTTCTAAGGCCATTCTCCCCTCTCAGTGACTTTAGATACTTTCCTTGTAATTTTGAAGACATATTCCCAAATTTGAGCAGATGACTTCATCAAATATACAAGTTATAAACACTCTTTATGAGAGGTACAGCATGATGTCTGTTACCACCTAATTAAAAACATTTGACCTTTTCAGACATGTTACTTGAAATATATCTGGTCAATTTTTTGTACATATCTACAACTAATGGTTTTGAAGTTTATTGTTCTAGAGATGCACAATCTATCTGTTTTCAAAGGTCTGTCTTATTTTATAATACACTCCTTATAAATCTTCCTTCAAGATACCATTTCTAGTTTCTCTGATGTCAAATGCATTGACAGTATTTCCCAAACAAGAACACTGAGTTTACTTAAAAAAAATTACCTTAAAAATAATAATTCTAAAACAATTAGTAATACTAAACACTGTGCAAGACTTCATAACTCTTCTCTTAGATCACAACCAAATTAGAGGAGTGATGCATGGGAAGAATAACACATTTTCCTCTTTTAACTCTAAACGTTTTTGGGGTTTTTCTGTTATGCTGATATCCAAACATAAGATAACTATTTTTTTTGGACACTAACAGCCCTATTAAAATGTAAAACAGAATGCAAAAAATAGTCTCAAATTATCCACTTGAAAATATAGACAGGAATGTAGATATGTTTTAGAAATTTGTGCCTATGATTTTTAGTAAAGTTCCTATGCTTCGAGTTCAGTCATCCCAGAAGATATTCATACCCTCTGGTCTATTCCCTTTCACTATGATGAAATTCAGTCAAACTATCTAAATGGGAACGGAGATAAATTCAGTCTTGTTTGAAAGTTGATACTACATCTGAGTTACTCAAGACTTCTAATCGCCTTTTTCTGTCTCCAAAGAATAACTGCTGATGGTAAAGTTAATTAGCTAATGCCTTTAAATCTTAGGATGTTCCTGGATTAACAGATTTGTATATTTTTTTGAAAGTCATAAATAAAATGATCAGTTAATTTACCTTGTAACCAAAGTCTTACGAAAATAATTTTCTACCTTAAAGAGAGGTTTGTTTTTTTCAAAAAAAGGATAAATACAAGATTAAGTGTTTTCACTGTTTTTCCCACTGTCTGTTCATTCAAACAGCTGAAAAAAACCCAACCTGATGCTGCCTTTTTTTGATAATGACAGGAATTTATAAGTTTAAGTGACAGCTGATAAAACTGTAGAGAAGTGGAACAAGCTGGAAAAATATTACATTAACTAGGAAAAATTTCCACATCTGTACCAACTTTTGATTTACAAATAAAAAAATAAAAATCAGTGAAGTTATGAACATTAAAATTGAAGTTTCTATTATTTGTTTTTCAGTTTGTGTGGGTATACGTTTTGCTGAAATTAATTTTAAAAGCTTGATAAATATGACAGGGAGTTACTTTTGTATTAAATATTCCTGCATGTTTTTAATCACAAAATTAAAACACTGTGGATAAATACTCTTGAATAAAGTTACACATTGCAAAACACTATTTTAAGAGTACCAGTGCAATTTAAAGAAAGTTGTTTGTGTAATTGCAAGAGAAGGAATAAGATCATCAGTTTCTCCAAATGATATCACCTTAGAGAATTCTTCAGTTCAAAATCTTCACACAAGCTGTGCAAACTCTTCTCTGTATTTAAAAAATATTTAATTTTTATTTTTATATACTTTATTTCTGTTTTATAAGGACCTCAAGAAATCAGCTCAAGGACAAACCTATTCGAATTCTTAAAAAAAAATGTAACTTCCAAATAACATTATGCTAAAGCAGGTAAAATGTTATTGTCTGCAAACCCTCCTGATTCTACTCACCAGGAATTCAAGTAATAAATGGAAATATCCCATTACTGTTACCTCTGAAATGTTTAGCTGATAAGGTAGGAAAAAAAAAGAATATGGCACATTTCTAAGATTTATGTTGATGAAACCCTACTAATTTTAATTTCTGTCTAGCATTCAACTACACATAGTCAAAGAACGTGGAATCTCACTTCTCCTTCCACAGTTCTGCTTTTTCATGCCTTATTTTTCACTATCCTATTAAAATGTAGAGGAAATACTATTTTATTTTTAAATACTTTCTCTTTTGTCTTCTTGTCGTTGTAGTTAATCCGGTTGAACTCACTTGTGTAGTATGTTAGGATAAGCGAGGCATTTTACACAGATCACAGATTTTTTGGGGGTTTTTTGGTTGGTTTTTTGTTTGTTTGTTTTTTAAAGTAAACAGTTACTCAATCCTAGAACAACTAGAGTTAAACACACAAATTTAAGGGTTATTTTTTTTAGTAGAGAACTATTATAGAACAAAAGGGGTATGAATCTGGCTTAAAAATCATGCATCTTGATAGAGTTAATATGATACATATTTTTAGTTCATATTTCCATTTAAAGAAACTTGCATTTTTTGAATTCCAAGTTTATAAAATACAGGACTAAATTTGTGATTCACCATCTTTTCCAAATACTATGCCATGCCATTTGCTTTGATGAATATTTGCTTTTAAATCATGACACATAAAACCAAGGACTGAGTTCTGCTACATTCACAGGAATGTCTGACAAAGCACTGTGCTTCAATGATTACATTAAGGAAGAATAGGGATATATAAGCCAGTTAAGGTAAAGGAGAAACTGACAAATGTTCATACCTTTCATTTTTCACTTATGACATTTTGTTTTTTGGATTAGAGCTTTATATTTTGGGGGTACAGTTAAGTGAACACTTACAATACTGCAACTGTGTAATGGACCGACTAAATAGCCATTGAGAATACCTAAAATTTTCAAAAGTTTAGCTGCTTCTCTCTTCCATGTGCATCAGTGCTGTTGTAACTCAAAATCAAAAGGCTTTACTTACCTTACAAAGGCTTTGTGAAGTTTAGCTAACTAATGCTTGTAAGATATACATAAAATGATATGCAAAAAAAGACATAAACATAAAACAGAAGCAGCTTTGAACAACTACTGGACTATATACAATCTTTTAATGAGCATAAGACGTATAGTACTTCTTAGTCATCTGATGCTGAGTCTAAGATAATCATTAGCGAGTATACACTGGACAGTTCCTTATATATCTGATATTGATAAGGAGCTCTTTATGTATACATATCACTTGATCATTCTTTCCTTAAAGTCTTCTTTCTATATTTTCTGGGTTGCCTGCTTTGTCAAATTTTTAGCTACTATCTTTCACATTGGTCATTTGGGTTATTTTGCTGTTTGCTTTTATCTGCTGGAAATATATATAATATTTATGTGGGATTTTTCTAATTTTGAGCATATTTTGCTTAAGAACAAATGGAAGAAGACCCTGTATTTATAAAGCTGCATGCCTTCTCCAGATTACTGACAGTGTTCTTATGAGTTGAACCTAAATCTTAGCCTTAAAAACAAAAAAAAAAAAAAAAAAGAAGAAGAAGAAATGGTATGGTATGTTATGGTATGTTACAACAAAAATAGTTTTAACACAGGATGGGGGAAAAAAAGTTTTTCTGGAATTTGACTTTCTTTGTCAGGATCTTGTAATGTATAGTCATATACTTCATGCAAAGAATAGTTGTTGTGGTTAAGATGAACACTATAAGTAATGAGAAGGAATGTAGTTAAAAAACCTCAAACAACACAAAACAAAAAAGCAATATTCAGTTGAATACTTTAAAGTTATGTATTTTGGCTAAGTACTAAGTAAATAGTTGAGTCCATTTGGTACAAATTACTATTTTCCTAATACTAGGAAGAGAGCTCTTAAAAATAATTCATTGCACACTTTAATAACTGGTCAAGTTAACCCAACCATACATTGCTCTGGTGTTCATTTTATTTCATTATAAATATTCTTTTATATTCCTAGGTGATAACTGTGATATATTTAGTAGGTACATTTTGTTAAATAAAACTCAAGCATTCAAGCAGAATTTTAAAGGACAGTAAATGTTATTTTTTTAAGAATTACTTTTTTTTTTTTTTTTAATAATAAATAAATTCCTTTCTGAGCCTTCGATAACAGAAAGCAGATATTTTGTTAACTTTTTTTGAAGCATCCCTAGTCTGCACTCACTACTTTCATGATAAGTAAACAGTTGGCAGGGAACTCCCTCTTGTGGTCAAACGGTCTTAATTAGAAAAAGACCTGCATCGAGCTGATGGTACAGATTATTAGAACACGGGTCACTTGAAAGCATTAAGATTAACAGTACTGATATAAGTATTGTTTTAGTGAAGCAGTTCATTGCAAACGAACACATGCTTTTAATTTTTCTTAAAAAAAAAAAAGGATTTGTACCACTGTTCTGGATAAACCAGTTGTAAACTGAACTCTATCTTGCCTCCTTTCTCCTTTCTAAATCATAGCTATATCTGTAACAAGATCTTAATTTACAATCCACATCTCTGATACAAAGCTCAAAGCAAAGTTTAACTTCTCACCAGTTTATATTTCCCAGATGAACAAAAAAAGTAAATCAGATGAACTTCAAATGTGCAGAAGGGTTGAATGTTTCTCTGAGGTGTATTAGCCGTTCCAAAGTGCTCTTAGCTAGTGTTCAGCCATAGCATATGTCAGTGCTGTGCCTTACGCTCTGTAGGAATAACAGAATAGCCCAAAGTCTGGAGAGCTTTGCAGTGCTCCAAATTACGAATATGATAAAAAAAAAAAAAATCATATGTCTATCAGACTGACTTGATTTGAATGCTACTGCAATAACAGCAAAAACATCTGCAATTGTGCAAAATTTTTATGGTGATTTTTCTTTTTTGCTATCCACTGAATATTTCTGCCTAGGAGAGTATTGTAATCTGATGGTCAGATTCAGCTTCACCAAAGTACTTCTAAAGATTTTCAAAAATCGGAACTGAGACCAGGCATAATCTATTTTATTTAATTTCTTACTGTGCTATTCTACATTATAGCTATAAGATATAAATAGATGTGTGAAATGCTATGGTATAATGCACCAAAGATAAAATATTTGCCTTAGACTTGCTTTTACTATATGATCTGAATTCCTTAAGCAACATTTTTGGACACAGTTCCTTATAAAGGTATTAATTTTACGTCCTATAACAATAAATGTGAACAAACGAAGTCACACAGGTACAGAGGAACTGAAAGAAGAACAAACCATCATATAATGTGGGACACTAGTCGACTGGCTGGGCTGATGAACCAAAATTTAACTCTTTCCCAGTGAATCTCCCGTCTTATATAGGTTCACAAGAAGTCCAAATGGTGGCATGGGAATTGTTTGCACTGTGAACAACACGGCTGTTCACTTATAAGCCAGACTGTCAGCAGAAAGGAGACACTCACAGGAACAGCAAAATATAATAATTTCTCTTTATGAGCACTTTTACTCATGCACATTAAATGTGTGACAATGCACTTTGTCTTCAGGACACCTCACACTCCAGCTAGCAGAAATGTGGATGGTGGTATAAACATTGGTATCACACTTGGCTTTCCTATGACAAAGTACAGTACTAATCTCTATTAAGTAAAAGAAAAATCAAGGTTGATGAAGTAATGTTGTTATGAGAAGAGGAAAGTGGTGATTAGCAGTAATCGGATATTTTATATTTTTGTTAAAATATTGGGATTCAGAGTCTTCACTTTACCTCTAAAACATAGAATCTGAGCTCTTCTGGAAAAAAGCAGGGTAGAAGATGTAGGGAGTGTAAGCCATCCTTTCCTTTTTCACTGCTGAGGTGACACAAGACTTACAGAGCTATGATATATCTAGAGATCTCAAAGGACCTAAGGTACAGAGGTCGGTAGACTGCTTATGGGTATCATCAATGTCCAGAACCATTGCTACACTCATTATTTGCCTGCTCCTCCCCTAGATAAGCAAAAATTTAAACTCAGGAGGACATGCTCAAGGGTCAGCCCCTTGAAGAGGTGCTTTGTGCAGAACCATCAGTGCACAAGTTTAAGGGCCTGCACAAGGGTCAAACAAGGGTTTGACATGGGTCAAACTTGAGAATCTATCCCAGATCTCTGCCCTTGGGTCCTACAATCAAATCAATGTGTAATGATAATGGGCAATGCAGGAAGAGGAAAGTGGAGAAATCAGTTATATGATTTATCCACCTGCTTCCTGGGGATAGGGAAATATATACAGGTCATCGCACGTAGTTTTCACACTTTTGTCCAAGATAAAGCTAAGCTATATCTACCACATACTGTAAATCAGCCAGACTCTGATGAGACATGGGTAAGACTGTCCATCTTCCCATGCAGAGCTGAAATTGCAGTGGAAGTATGGCTGAATTTCATACACTAATCCCACTTGAATCTACTGTAGACTACAGCTATAGGCTCGCTGTGGTATTCGTGTTTCTAATCAGTTTTCTGAGCCACAGAGACAGAACTTTTTGTGGATTTAGTTTCAACAAATTGTCTCCTTCCATTGGTGGAAAACATCATGACAGCTTTATTTTTATTAGTAAAAGATGTGGTTTGCACTTGTCTTAAAGCAGAGAGATGTCATGTAATATTTTGACATCATTGCCCAAATTAAATGGAAAAAATTTTGGTGAATTGTACATTCAAATGAGAAAAGTTTAAAGGATTAATTGGCTTATAGTGGACTATTTGATATTCAGAAATTACATAGCTAATATATTCTGACTGTATCCTATTTCATAGTGAAGCTATGTCCATTATGCAGGGCATGTTAAATTTATTCATAAAAAATGCTTGATCAAAGGTATTGATAATGGATGTTTTCCATCTGTGTAGGATAGTGATTGCCTTTTATATTTGTTGTGTGATTCAAGCACCTACACAAATAATTTTGAGACTGGCATGGAACACTCACAGCTTTTGCATTGAGGTTGAAAATTTTCCCTTGGTTGTAACATTGCTTGCTCTCTTTGCATTTCAATCACATTTCTCATAAAAATCCACTGTCTTCTGTTCACTTTATTCTCACATCGTACCACGTAAAGTAACCATATAGCTGCAAACATAGCAGCATATCAGTGTGCTGCATGGCCCACTTGTGCACTGATAATGCTTTATGAACAGAACAGTAATTCTTGCTATTTAGGGAATCTAAAATTTTAGTACATGCTCTGAGGCCTCCCAAAAGTATTTTCAAGACTTACAGTTTAAGGACTCCAAAACTCTTTTTCATGGAAAATCATGTTGTACTAATAATATTAAATTTAAAAAGGATATATCTTTGAATGCATTTTATTGAAGAATTTACATTATTAATTCAAGTTGAAATTAAAAATAAAGCCTACAAAGGACAATTGTATTTTTACTAAAAAAAAGAAAAAGAGACCTGAAGGTCTACTAGTCCCTTGAGCATGTGAGTGTTACGTCATCAAATGAATTTAAGATTTCTGTAGATTTTCTTATTTTTTCTTATTTTTTTTAGTGTAATAATTCTCTTAATTCAGAACACCTTCTCTCTTACCCTATACCCTCTTACATCTTTGTCTTGTGTCTTTAAACAAATGCAGAGCTTCAAAGATGCCAGTCAGATACCACCTGCTAGAGTAAATATATGGAGACAGCCATGCATAACCTTTCAAAATTGTTCCTCTAAAAAGGAAATGTCATGGTTTTCCCAGTCAGCAATGAAGCATCACAACAGTCTCTTGCTCACTGCCCCCCGTCCACCCCCATCCTCGTTAGGATGGCAGAGACCCCAGTGAAATGAGAGGAAAAAAACAGTAACCAAGGATGTCGTGGAAAAATACAACCAGCACTTTAAGATCTCCCTCCCCAATACCTCCTTTCTTCCCAGGCCCAGCTCACTGCTCCTGATATCTCTACTTCCTCCCCCTTCAACAGCTCAGAGGGTAGGGAATGGGGGATGTGGTCAGTCTCTCACAGGTGGTCTCCAATGTTTCTCTCATCTCAGTGGAGGATGACACTTGGAATTCTTCCCCCGCTCTGATACAGGGTCTCTCCCAGGGGACACAGTCTTTAACGAACTTCTCTGGTGTGGATTCTTCCCAACAGTTATAGCTTCTGCTAATATGAGATCCCTCACACAGGACATGGCCTTCTCTGGGCATAGTCACTGTGCCTAGTATGGGGTCTTTTACAAAATGCAAACAAATCACTGCTTCACCACTGCTCTCTGCAGGATGCAGGGGAGTTCCTGCTCCAGCACACCTCCTCCTCTATTCCCTCACTGACCTTGGAATCAACATGATTGCTTCTCTCTCTCTTCCAGTTCCTTGCACTACCACCAGCCAGAAAAGAAGGAAGGACAGAATATGAAGGAACAGGAAGAACTCTCCTCTTCTGGCTTCTTCTTCTTAAAAAGTGATTGTGGAGGTACCTAATTGACTCAGCCTCAGAAGTGAGTCTGGCTCAGAGCTGGGGAGAGTTTCAAGCAACTCTTGCAGGATCGATTTTTAAAGCCCCTTATTCATTACCAGAAACAGCTCCATGTCAAACCATGACAGGAAAGAAGAGGACCATCTGAGTTCATTGAAATCTGTCACTAAAAGCATCAACAATGGCCTTTGATTATTCAAGGCCTGCTAGAAATTATGTCGGGATTTTAGCTCTGTAATCCTGTTTTTGCATTTAATCCAAGGAGAGAGACAAAAAAAAGTGGTTGTCTTCCCTTATGTCATCTTATTCTATAGGCCTGGAAAGGTCTAGGAGTGGGGAAAAAAACCAACCAACCAACCCACCAATCAAAATAAACCCAAGCCACGAAGAACCCCTTGTACAAATAGGGAATATGAGAACTATATCAAAGTGCTCTACAAGAGTTTTGAGAAAGATTTAGACCTTTCCTCAGTAACAGGAAGAAGGTCTTATAGGCTAGTAAGGACATGTTCTGTCAATGTGACAGTATATGGAAGAATCATATTTCTCTCTCTTATCTTTAAGTATTTCATGCTGTCATAGTAACTTTGAAGACCTTTGCACAACTGATGACCCATTCCTTTCCATTAAAAAGGGATATCAGTAGCAGAATTATCTGCCCTTGCTGAAAGACTCGTGGTAGTATTTCCTTCTTGATCATCATACAACTGGATAGAAGAAGTCATAAATGGAATGGGCCAAGAAGAAATAGGAGTGATGTTCAATTCCACGTTCGTTGTGTAAACAAATCTAGACAGAGAATGCATTCTAAAAATGTGAAAAAATATGTCATGTTCTCAATTTGATAACTAAGCTGTTGATATGCTAACACTGAAATTTATAGTGCAAGTTATAGAATGAAAGAGTTCAAAGGACCGCTCAGTGGTCACTTGGAAGGCAGCTGACTGCGTGTGTGAAATTCCTGTAGAAATCTGTAGATAAACTGGTAAATTTTTTTTAGGGTTGATCTGTAAACGATGGAAGCCATTGTGATTAAATCAAACGCCAGATTGATACTAAAAATGTTCACTGCAAAACTCCTCAACCGCTAGAAACTTGGATTGCTTGCACAAAAACTGAGGAAGTATGATGTGAATCTGTAGACAGTCACAAATGTACGTAGAAAAGTGAGTGGTAAAATGAGTGGGTGGCAAGGCTTTTAATATCTCACTGGGGAGAAAGAATGAGACATCAGTGAGAGTTGTTGTGAGGAATAATATCTGAAGCATTAGAGTAACTGATAAGTGTCTGATGAATGTTATGACTCCAGATACAAAGAGGCTTTAGAGAAGTACTTTTTATTTATCTTTTTTTTTTTTCCCATTTACCTGAAACTTAGAAGCTGAGAGGAAATAGGTTCTTATTTTTTGACATTCTGAGTAATTTTGAGAACAATAAAGACAGGATTACCAGTGGAGTATGTGATTTCATCTTGTAGGAGTAGTTGTTAAGAGAATGCCCTCAAAAAGCAAAAGAAGATGAACTTCATAAGAAAAAAATCAAAAGTGTGTCAACAGTGAAGTAAAGTTTATTTTCTCTCATTAAGGAAACATGGAAAAGAAAAAATGGAGCAATCAAGAAAGCAGACACTGACCAGGTTATGACACATGATAAAAGATAGAAGGATGTATGCCAGCCTATATGTTGCAAACAGAATCACTTGGGAGAGTGGTCCAGGAGTTCCCTAGTCTAACACCTAGTGGCAAGTATGTTTAATTAGATCAAGTTGATTAGAGCTGTGCTCAATCAAGCCTTCAATGCATCCAGGGAGGGAAAGACCACAACTTCTCTGGGCAACCTGTTACAGCATTTGACCACACTCTCATGGTACCTATGAAATAAAATAAAACCCAGTCCTTATGTCTAACTTTAATTCTCCATGTTTAAACTGTTTTCTATCTTAGTTGAACAGAACATCTTGATCTGTTGAATAATTGTGGATTTTTTCTTCTCATTGCTGAATCTCTCAGTGGCTGCTGCACAAAGAGATCTATTCATTCCTGTCGTTTCCTCTTGATAGGAATTTTTAAGGCTCTTACTAGTGTAGAGATTATTCTTTTTTTTAGCACACTCCATCAAACGTATGTGTAATGGAGATTAATCCCATGAATCTTGCCTTAGACTCTCTGTCCTTGTTTGAGTATGTTTCTGATTCTCTTTTCTTGGCTTGAAGTTTCTCTTGTAGATCTCTCCTGACAAAGGTGCTGCTTGCTAGCTGTAAACATTCTCCCAAAAATCTTATAAGGTCTTTAAGAGTTAGTCAAGATCAACATAGGACCAAAAATAGAAAACATTATTTTAGTATAGCCTTTATAGACAGAAAAGGGGTGCAACCAAATAGAAAAATTTCTCTTAAAAGGAGTCTTTGCTACATCAATTCAGCTTCTGCGACAAGATAAATATTTGGTGTAATCACACGCTTTTAGGAAGCATCATGCCAGTGAGGAGTGCATCCAAGGAGCTACTATAGATATTACCGAAACTCTGAAAGTTTCAATAAAATGGTCACAAATATCTAAGTTATCTCAGGGACAGTAATATCTTGTGTAAAATAAACTGAACTGAGTGTATATCCTAGTGAATATAAAAATATCTCTTAATGTTATTATCAAAAAATATTAATCAAGAACTATGTAGTAGGAGAAATTGCATTTATATTCTACTTGTAGTTCAGGACAAAAATGACTTAATATTTAGTAAACATTTTTACAAGGCAAAGTTTTACTTAAGGGAGTGGGAGACAGTTTCAGAAAATGTAAAGGTTGATATGACACTATGTACAAACCTTTTCCTCCAGGAATCAGTGAGCTATCTGAAACATCTGTTTTGGATGTAAAACAGCTTCCATTGAATGACTGAGGTGAAAAAAAAAAAAAAAAAAACACCACAAAGCAGCTAACACCAGGATCAAATTCTGTAGTTTTGGGAAATCTCAAATAGTCTAGGAGATTCCAGAATAGTTCTAGTTGTTTTTTTCACACAAAATCTAGACAGTCCTGATAAAATACTAACTGATTTGGGGATAATCTGAAGAAACAAAAGGCTATTAGGAAATTTTGGCTCATCTTACAAAATATTGTTTGCAGTACTGTCCACCAGACAGAAGTATCATCTACAGATTTTCCAGAAGACTATAGTTGGCTGTCATGTGCTGACAGGGTGAGAATGCCTCATAGAGAAATAAGAATAAATGTCAACTACCAGTTTGGATAACATGAAAAATCAGAACAGAAATATACATGTGTTAATGAGAAACAAAGGGAAATAACTAAAAAACTGTACTCAGAAACAACTTCTCTAGTAGGATTAATAATGCAAGTGAGAAGCATAAGATTGTCTTAAACACCTGGACATGAGCAAGTCCAGGAGGTTGAGGAAAGTTCTGCTCCCCCTCTACTCTGCCTTGCAGAGGCCTCATTTGGAGTCCTGTGTCCAGTTTTGGACTCCCTGGCTCAAGAGGGACAGGGAACGTCTGGACAGAGTCCAGCACAGAGCCATCAGGATAATCAGAGGACTGAAGTATCTTTCTTATGAGGAAAGACTACAGAATCTGTGTTCAGCCTGGAGAAGGGGAGACTGAGGGGTGATCTCATTAATACTTACAAGTATTTAAAAGGTGTATGTCAAGAGAATGGGCCAACATTTTTTTCAGTAATATCCAGTGATAGGGCTAAGGGTAAGTGAAGAAAAATGAAACACAGAAAGTTCCAGCTAAATTTTATTCATCTTTACTGTGAGGGTGATGGAACACTGGCACAGCCTGCCCAGAGAGAGTGTGCAGTCTCCTGTGGAGGTTTTCAAAACCTGCCTGTTCTGATTTTGTTTCTTTTATCTGAATATTAATGTTAACAAATCCCACATAGCTTCACAAAATTAAAAAGCTATATGTATTCATCAGTGAAATATAACCATCTCAAATGTAAAATGTTGCAACTGTTGAATACCATCTACCATATCTAATTAATTCTTGAGAGAAGATTTAAGAATACAGAATTTAATTGCCCAAAGGCAGAACTGAAGTTCACCATAGCAGGTTCAGAAACTATAACTCTTAGCATGACTAAATAGTATCCATATGCATTTTTATGTATGTAGGTACTCAGTTGTACTCAAAAAGCCAGTAAAGAGGTCTTCTGTACCAGGAACAGAATACAGTTACTTGGTAATAGACAACATCATGCCTTTTAATATTACCTTTGATTCTGTGCCCTGTATAGACTATTCAAGTATATTATTGATGTTGTTATTTTAGTAAATTTTGAAGTCATCAAGTCATCTTAGTATTGTGTTTCGAAATGAACAGAATGTTTTGTTTGCAGCTATTAAAATATAACACCGTATTGTAACTCTGGAATAAGTGATCTTGTTCTAATATTATTAAAGGTTTCATTGTATTTTCATTCTTTATGAACAGAAAACTAGAAATCCTATGTTTATCTCAGAACTCTGCAGCTTGAAAATGTCTTTACTAGAGGAGTGGTTGCACTAGCATAACAGTAAAATTAGAACACCAAAGGACAAAAAATTATTTAGCATAACAGTATTATTGCTCCCAGAACTGCATAATTTCAAATACAATGCTAACATCCACAAGGGAAAATCCAGATGGTTAGTAAGTAACCATACAGTCACAGTCTCATGAAATTACTCACCTTAAAGCAAAGGCTTCTTTTCCATTTTATTCAAGTTTGTATGAAAATGTTAAGTAAAAAGATATTCTAACATAGCAGAGAGGTAGTGTCACAGGGAGCTGATGCACAGAATGCCTGTAAAGTTAGTATCTGCATTATACTTCTCTTTAATCCCCTGACAAATTCAGATACTTTGCAAACCCTTATGCTAGTTTCATTGGAGTCAAATGACAGATCTTTTACAACTTCATATATTAGCCAGTTAGTGCCTTGTTAACTACACTAGTGGTTCCTGATAAGCACTTCTCCTATCTCATACACAGATGAAAATGCCATATAACATCGCTCTGTACTGCAAAGAGGTAGAAAAGAAGATGAATTAAACTCAGGAGTTCATTGTGACAGAATATCTTCTCTCTTGGAGGGCAATTGCAGGACAGGAAGGAAGAAGTAGTAACAGCTGGATTCTTGAGAAAAGGGTGTTTTCAGCTGTGGGAGTTCTCCATTGCATACAAATCACCAGCATCTCTCTGCTCTCACCTGACATTCATGGTCAAATGTCACCAGGAGTGGTAAAGCGCACCTGCTGTTCTTGAGCACATGTTAAAAGACACACCCTTACTGCCTTTATAATGCAAACACTTCAGCATAGGGCAGAGAGATTTACTGGGTACTGATTATTAAATGGTTTTTGACACTTTCTTGAGTACTTTATGTGTCCCTTGCACCCACAGTATGGTCATCTGGCAGATATGATGGCTCAGACCTATTCACTTCCAGTGTTGTCACTCACTGCTTGAGGATGAAAGGGCTCTATGAAATGCAGATGCAGCTCTGATAGGCATGTTTGGGCATGGCTGAGAAGGATTATGCCGCATAACAATGTCACACACGGATTATATCCCACCACGCTATATAGGTGCTGGCAAGCCTGCTCTGCCTCTTTCAGAGGTCATGAGATCTCAAGTTTGCTTTTGGTGCACAGTCTTGGTCTTGCACTCGTGCTTAGTCCCACCATAATTGATTAGCTTGCTACTCATTAATAGAAGAAGCTTCAAGGCCTTTAGTTAAACCTTTTCTGGCTTTGTTATATTAATATTTGTGACATTTTGAAGTATTTAAAATGCACATTTTTTCATTCATCAGTTTGTATCTATGTAGCCATTTGTTGGGTTTTTTTTAAGTTTGAATACACGACAGACTTTGGCATATCAAAAAGGTATTGCTGTGATTCTTTGCAGCTATGTACTGTGATTTATCAGAATTAGGTTTAAACAGATTTTGGGTTGTTGGGGTTTTTTGGTTTTTTTTGTTGTTTTTTTTTAATGGAAGTGCAAGTGTCGACAAAACCAGCATTTACTCTTTAGATTTTTGTGGTGCCAATTTAGGATGCTTTCTATATGCTTTTAAATGGATGTTATATGATGGGATTTAATCACTCATTTTACACTCTCCTGTGTAATACCTCTCTATACCTTAAATGTAACTTCCCCCTACAGTTTTAGTTGTCTTTCATTTATCAAATAATTTCTTTTACTCTTTAGCTTGTGTTCTGAAGGATGTTGAAAGTATCATGACTGTTATTTTGCAGGTTTCTATCTATAGAGCATAAATTGTTTTTAGCATTAAATATTCAATCTAACTCACTCTAAATTGATACATTTGTATTTTACTCAATGTTTTACTTCCTTGAGTACATGTCAGGACAGAGCATTAAAATGATCTGATTTGGGGGATATTTTTCAGGTGAGCTTGCATTCTGAAAAAAATGCAAATTTTGAGAGCATATAAAAAACTATCTACTTGAATGCCAATCCTTTGTATATGATGGCATTGTAAAATGATTCACGTAAAGTCTGCCCTTGTTTGTTTGAAATAGTCAGTGCCTGTAGAACTCACTGGTTTAATTGGGAGTTTTGAAGGCATTCTATGTGGAGCAGGATGAGGTCTTTTGACACGTTTCAGCCCAGATTGAATCTTTACAGCTGAGCTACAACCCATGAAAAACATGGCTTTATAATGGAAATGCTGACACAACTTTTCAATTAGAGTAGTGTTAACTGCATCATTATAATTAGAGATTCGCTGACCCTCTGAAAACTCTGGTTTGCAGATCAGGACAAGGAATTCTTTTTTAGCTGGTCACTAGTCAAAATTTTATAAATACACAAAAAAAAAAAAGGGTTAAAAATGTTACTTGAAACCTGTTTTCTTGAACAGAACTAAAAAACAACACACAAAATTGTGAGTCCCATGGTCAGTTTAAACTGTGAAAATACCTTTTAAATACATTCTGTGACCCATTAAAATTGTGTTTTAAATAAAGAAAATGAGAAAAAAAAATATCACTTATTATACCAGAATGGCACCCTAAAATATGAAACTGACAACAGAATTCTGGATGTTTTCACTTCATTGTTTCATATTTTCTAGTGTAAAATATTTGGTGAGTACACAGTTTGCCAACCATCCTGAAAAGTCTACAGCTAAATACTAATTGGGTTCAAAATGACAAGATTAGCAAAATTTGATAGAACTGTGAAACTTTTAACACAATGTATGCCTTAAATATTAGCAAAGTTGTTTGTAAAAGTCAAAACAGTTTATTGAGAGATGCTGTGTCCATGAACTATTTCTGGAAAAAAGCATCCCACTGCTTCATCAGTCATTACTGTGTTCCAAATCTGTTGTCTTAATGTGAGTTGTGAGGCACAAAGCTGTAAGAAAATGTATGTGTCTCTCTTTTTCTGCTGACTTACTAAAAGAAACAAACAAAACAAAAGAATCAATTGAAAGATATTTTCTCTAAATTAGACATACTACATGTAGCTGTCAGGATTAAAAAAGATTACAACTCACAAACATTAGCTCAATTAAGTACAGTTCATTCTAAGATATTCATGAAAATGTTGGACAGGTTTTTGATAATATTAGTTTTGTAAGTTTTCATGGTTTGTAGGAGTATTTTCTGTCTTTTAAAACATTCTTTTAATGACAAGTAATTATAAATATATTAACATTACAAAATCAAGTGCTCTGGTGCTGAGAAAGACAAGGCTGACCACATATTCTTTGTCCAACCAATGTGTTTATTATGATAATTTTTCACATGCTATTTTTTTAAATGCCTTTTTAGGTCTAGAGAGTAGTTCTCATAAAATAAGGAGTAATTTGAGATTTTGTTTCCTGTTTACTACACTAAATCCAAACCCCATGCTCTTAACAGAAAGATTAATTTAAACTTTGTCTTTTCCATGACACTCACTGCTGTAACTAAGCAAGAGTTTGTAACTAAAGGTAGATCATGTCTGTCATACCGTGCAGCACAATTTACAGCCCTTTCAATCTACATTTTGAAGCTTAGGCAAAAAATAAGTCAGAGAATATGATCAACATTTTCTTTGACAAGAAAAGCACCAGTTGGACCCACAACAATGACCATCCTCTTCATCAAATAAGACAGAGAGAAAAAATGCATGATATGTAATTAAAGGTTATAATTAATTCACACTGAGCTGAATTAAAGTTTCTATTACAGTCTTCATTATGGAATTTCTAACATCTGAACAGCATATCATTGTATGGAGCTACTTCACTCAAGGTAGACACATTCCAAATTTATTAGAATGCTTGTGAGATATAATCAGAATATTTGGTTTTCATAGACTTTAAAGCCACTTCATAAAAGGAATAGCTTAAGTGACCTTTTTAATCATTCATTTTATTTGTCTTTTTAAAAAAAAAAATGCAAAGAGTTGTGTTGAAATCTTTCAGGTGACGTTGTATCTGCAGTTTTTCAGAACATTGTGAGCTTTAGCTACAAACTTGGTTGAACCAATTGAGTCGGCCTTTTGGTTGGGTAAAGTTGCCTTCTACTATCTGAGAACAAATTCTCAAAAAAAGACAGGAGATGCTTCTTTCTAGGATGATTTGGGGATGTTTGCTAACATCACAGGTTAAGGACTGTTGTGAATCCTTTAGCTAATTCTTACAGACTTACAACAATTACAGCAATTCAGTTTTCTAAGCTTTTCTATTTTAAGACTATCCTTCTCCAGGATCCAGATGCTAGTTCTGATTATCCCCAGCACTGGCTTCAAGTCCACGCTAACTCTCTGTCTGTTACCTTTATTCAAGTCATACACTTATTCCCTTCACAAGTCCCAGACTCCAACACATGAATATCCTTGCACTTTGCTTGTCTAGCAGTCTTACTCTTATTTGTACTTTCCAGTTTCTGCTCTCCCTTTTTTCTTTGTTTAGTCCAACTCAACACCTTTCCAAACACATCTTCTTCAAACAATTCCCAAAATCACTAAATTGCAGAATGGTAGGGGTTGGAAGGGGCCCTTGAGAGATCATCTAGCCCAACCGCTCAGCTAAAGCAGGTACACCTGGATCAGGTTGCACAGGAATGCATCCAGGTGGGTTTTGAAAACTTCCAGAGGAGACTATAGGACTATGCTATGTTTCATACAAATTATGAGTTTGATTCTTCCTATTCCCTAATCATTTCCTAGATCACATCAACTACGCTAATTGCTCTCTCTCTGTGAATATGGTTTTGCTTCGCCTGTATTCAAAATACATAATTTCCAGTTCTCCTGCCACTTGGAGGTGTTTTCTGAGACAGAAATATATTTGACCTGGGTTAGGAGGCCAGCAATCACAGTGACCTAAAGGAACCCATGCAGGTTTGTAGGATGGTACTGTTTAGTCCCCAGAGGTCTGAACAGAGCATGTGTAATACATAAATGGAAATTCTGTAAATTTATTTGCTGATCATTAATTTTTCTGAATATAATGCACAAACTGCTTCTAAAAGATGTTTAATTCAAAACATCACTTTTTTTTTTTCCTTTGGGAAAAGCACAAGGCACATAACTGAAAAAAATATAATTTTCTAAGTTATTAGGTTCTGAGGATTTGTATGAATTGTTAGTGTTACTTAAGCACAGATAAACCTAGGTATTTTGTCTAAACTTCCTCTTTGGAAAAAAACCCTAAACCTTACCCTGAGGCAAGCCCCTAGCAGAAAAAATAACCAGCAGCTAGAGTTTAGGAAATTTAGAAACAAAATGAGAGGAAGAGGTGGCAAGCTCTACTAAACCTGCCTGCAGCATCTACTTCACAATTTATGCACAATGCTCAATGGTGGAAATCTTTTTGGCCTGTGTTTTAGGTTTGGGTCTCAACAAAATAAATCTGAGTCTCACAACAGTCCTGCTGTGGAAAATACTGTGCACCAAGACTGACAGGTGAACACGTTAGACCTATATCTCAGAGGTTTTTATTGGTATCAATAAGGTCCAAAATACTGGGGGGAAAAAAAAACCAAAACCACAAAAAACTTCAAACAAATAAACAAACAAAAAAAAGAAAGCAAGAAAACCTCCAACTCTTATAAAAACAACCAAAGAATCTGGGATTCAGTTGAGAAAATGTCTGCCAGAATTTTCTGAGCTGGAGTTACTACAAGGCATCCATGAGAGTTCTGTATAACTGAAGAAACTCGTCTATGAATTCTGTAGCTCTATCTATGAGAGTTACACTTCTGTTGTTTCCTGACTGAGGAACTTTGTTATGGATTCATCATATGCTAGTCTGGGGATAGAATACTTGCTTTTATTTATTTTTTTTTTCTTTTTTCCCCAAAGTGCTTTGAGATCTGTAGTTAGCAGCTCTTAGTACCTTTGACTGAGATTACACAGGGTTTCCTTCTCCTTTTTCTAAAAAAACAAAGCTTTTATATCAGTGGCCTTAGACTCAATCATCATGAAAAAGAAAGTATTTAAGACAGAATAAACTGTGATATTTTGAGACTTTTTTCTGTTCACAAGGAAAAGGATAGATGTTCAGAAAAGCTTCTGTTTGTATCATCATCTTAAAGTAAATGATTTTTCTGTGGTAAGTGGATTTACACAAAAAAACTCAACTAACCAAAAAAAAAAAAAAAACCAAAACCCAAGAAACTCTTAGAAAAAAACACCTGTGACATTGTTAGAAGAATTCTCACAATGCACATTGCGATAATCTAGTTTCCACTATCTACTTAAATCTTCATCATTTCTATAATAGATTTACACATCATCTTGAATTTAATTTCATTCTAGTCAATAAAGAAGGTTTCCACTTCAATCCACTGAATAGATTATTGGAAACATACTCCTTCAACTGCAATAGATATGATTGGACTCTTATACTTGAAGCTTTATTTTTTACTAGAAGACAGAATTTCTCCAGCAGATGAATACCAAGATTCAAGAATTCTAGACCTTTGAGTGTATTTTGGAAGAATTATCAAAACATTCCAAGACAAAGTACAAAGACTGAGCAATTAGTTGAAAACAATGTCTGGTGGAAAATATGGATCAGAGACAATAATACCTGCATTAGGATATATTTATTCTGTAATGAAACCTTATTTGTGCCCCTGTCATCAGTATGTTCTTTGCATGGTGAATGTTGAGATATTTCTGATGTATGAAACAAGAGGCTATCCCAGAATAACAAGAATGATGAATTCTTTCTCAGATAACTGGACAAAGAGTTTATTGTTGGACATTTCGGTGAGTGAAAAAACTAAAACATTTGAACAGAATAATTCAAATTGGCATTTTATAAGAAACAGCTCTTAGTATAAGAGGGTTCTTGTGCACCTTTTTCACTCTTTCTTTTTCTTGCGTGGTCCTATATTTTCTCTTTCTACTTCTTTTTTGCTTCAACTTTCTTAGCATATGTATTGACTTCATAGATTTTTAAGAAAAAACAAAGTTGGAAAGGAAGAAGTTGACAAACATTCAAAAAGATTGTGATGTTAATAATACAGGCTGGTATTGTGAGTGCTTAATGGTCTAAAGAAATCTTCACTAATTCTGAACAGCTTATTCTATTCCAATATCAGGAAGTTTATAAAAGGAAGGAGTTTTTTTAAAGACCAAAATTAATTTTACCCTAATAAAACTCTGAAAGGAATATTCTTTTAAGCTGTTATATGCTTGGAATGTAGAAATTTAAAAATTGCAACTACATATAGAATATTTTCTGATTTGTAATCATGGTAGCTTTTGAAGATTTTTGTGTCTATGTCAAAGGATTGACATCAAGTGCTCATTGACTAGTACATATAAGAAGCTCCTATTCACAAAGAACTAAATAATGTAAAGGATTATTTATAACACACACTACATTTTTTATCCACTCAAATCAAATTCTTTTTCAGATAAGCAGTTATTTAATTACTTATTTGCTCTGTATTCCAAAAGGATGATCAAAAGGACTGATAACATTCAACAATTGGCAGTTGATAATATCAGTGATCGGTACCTAGTGACTGGCTAACAGGATTTAAAGGCTTGATACAGAAATAAAGACAACTGGTGTTTAGAGGAAAACAGTTGTTTTCTACTTTAAGCAGAATCCCCAATATCTCTTGAATCGTGACAAGAATCTAAGCGTATCTGCTATATATTTAGCATCAACCTGCACTGGCTCATCCACAAACTGTCAAGTTAAAGATTCATTCCCTGAAAGGAATTAGCTTTTTGTTAGCTTAAGATGAGTTAATAGTATAATAAATATTTATTTTAAACTGTCTTCTATCTTTATTGCGTGTTAAGATAGTATATATATGTCTTTGGAAAACCGTGTATATAATACCAGATATTTAACTATAAACTATATTTTTAATTTGAGCATCAGCTGTTTAATGCATTCTCTCTGCTCCCTTGTGCAGCTGAAATAAATCTTCTTTATGTTACACATGCAAACTATTTCCAAACAACTCAACATATTTAAAGTGCAGTCTAATGAAACCTTATTTTAAGAATATTTTTGTTTGTTAAATTGAATGTTCCAGTGAAAGTTCTAAGCTCTATTACTATGTTAATGATACTGGTGGATTCTAAAATGTAATTAATTGAATCAAACTTTTGAAACAAGCAGCTTTCAATAATTTAAACATATTTCTATTGCATTTTAAGTACCAGATGTCAGGGACTCAAAAATGTGTTTATTTTGATCTTTTGGTCCTTCAGAGATTTTTCTGACTCAATATCTCTCATCTCTTCTGGATATGTATTTAGCCCCATTGAGTGAACAAATTTTAAGACGCTGCAATCTGTGTTCTTCTAAAATGAATGATTAAGCCACCTGCACTTTAGGAAAACGCTTGAAGAGTGTTACACAAATCTAGACATTGCCCCAGATTAGAGTAGGAGAACGTCTATTGCAGTTTTCTACTGCTTGTATTGAGCAGAGCAGCTTCCAACAAAAAAAGCTCATAGTGGGTAACTCTGGAGTAATCTATTGCAGAGGAAGTTTCTTGCAAACTCTCCCAATACACTCTAAAGCATATGTTGTATATACTTCCAATTAGACATCTTGTTAGAGTCATCCACTGTGTAAACATCTAATTGGTACAATTCCTAGACATGCTCTTGGAGTACTCAACATTTAGGAAACACAAGTGTATAATAAAAGGATGTCACTGCTATTTTAAATTAAACTTGTTCCCTATTGTTATCAGAAGAACAGCCTGTAAGGACATTGCCAGCACATTTCATTTAGCAACTGGAGGAACAAAGTAGTCTTAAAAGAGATCTAATTTTTTCTATATTTGTACAGTGTTGACATCTATTCCCATGAAATCCAACAATGACACATTAAGACTTAGAGGGGCAAAGGGAGAGTTTTATTTTTTAACCTCAGCATACTAAACAGCCAGCTGAGATTGAGGAAAGGCTCATTGTGCATAATAATAGCATACATGCATTCTGCTGCTATTTCCTTAGATGTGTTATCTTAAAGAAACAATACAGATCATCCACTACAGTGGAGTCCTGAGAAACCAGACCATCTAATAGAAATGCAGGTAATTAAGAGACTACATCCTAGCACCCATTGAATTTATCAAATAAAAATAAATTAAACAAATTCTTTTTCCAAGATGGAGCAAGAGACAATGTGCTTACCTAAGTTTAGAAACAGTGGGTGTTGCTATGAAAACAATACTGAGAATTAACTTGTGATCTTTTGGAAAAAAAAATTAAAAAAGCTATGTAAAGGTACAATAGTGCTGCTACTTGAAAAAGAGTACTGACAGATGGATAGTATTTTCAGAGTTATGTTAAGTTTTGGTAAACTGGAGAGAGAAGTGGCCATGCAGAAAGAAAGCTGGAAAAACAAAAGTGACTCAAACCTCATTAATGACAGTAAGTTGTTAGAATAAAGTGTGACAGAAACAACTTTCAAGATAAAAAATGTAAGAATAACTGGCAAATCTTGAGAGAAATCATATAAGAAGGAGAATCATTGATGGACATTTAAAACAAAGAGAATTGAGAAGCCTCAAGTGTTACCTAACCTAAAAAAAACCCAAAGAAGTTGCTCAAAAAGATGTGTTCAGCCTTCACAGACAGTAGGTAATATTGTATTCATTAAAATACTGTAACCACTACTTTGGAGGAAAATAGGGCTACAAGTGCCATCAACACATGGAAATCTGGTTGTAACTGAATTGAGTGATTTTTTTCCCTTTTTATGGCTGGTGGTATTTTCAGGAGTAGCCCAAATTCACAACACAAACACTGGGAGATCAACCAGAACTTTTTCTAGCTTATAAAGTGTTTTTGTGAAACAGCTGCAAGGAGTTCAACTGTGGCCCTGAAGCAGCTGCTGCAGAGAGTTGTCTAATTAAAGGACCTGGGACAAGATAAGTGTATCTATGTAGAAATAATGAAAAGCAGATTATTGATGTTGAAGTTGCTGAAGAATTCCGTAAAGATTGTCTTGGTAGTAAATTTGTTGTACGAACAGGAAAAGAACAGAAGAAGGGTAAAAACTTCAGCAGTCCATGCATTGCACTTCACTAGTATGGTTCATTACAATGGTACTTAGGCACATAGACACTACCATTTTCTTAATAAATATGTCAAGTATATAAAAAATTATGAAAAAAGCTATCAGGAAAAAAAAGTAATAATGCATCGCATTTCTACTAATCCTCCTAAAAAGCTATTAAGCTAAAGAGAAGACAGGATTTGCAGAAGAAGAGCTGTCCCTTGTGAAATATGTGTACCTTTTAAAGTGTGAATTACACTATAAAATGCATTTTAATGAACCTGTACACTGCAAATTAATGTGTTGTCTCATTTCACATAGTCTTCGTGCAGGAGTCTGTACTGAGATTTTCTGTTCTTACTATGGCTAAGATTTACTTTCAAGATTTCAGCATTACATTGTTTGAACATACTTTTTAGAGACAGAGAAATGGCTAAAATAGCAAATTTAGAAGGTTTCTGTGCCCTTACTATAAAAGCCTTTGGCTTTGTATGTGACCTATAAGCACAAATGCAACTTATCATGGAATGGTTTGGGTTGGAAGTGACCATTAAAAGTCATGTAAGGACATTTCAGCCAGTAAAAGTTTTTCTAGCTGTATTCCATTTCATAGGCTGTGATCTGCCTAAAAGGAAGATGGATTGCTCTTTATCAGAATGTATTATTGCAAAGGCAGGTGGTTCCCCAGAGCTTGAATGGAGAACGGTGGATAAGGAGAGAGGTGGCATGGAACACACACCACAGTCAAGGAGACCACGTGGCTACTTGTTGATAAAGAAACAAGCTAAAGTTGTAAATTCTTGATTATCGGTTATCAAGTCAGAAGCACAAAGCTATGAAATCCTCATTTGAAATGTGTGGTACTTCAGGCTGCAAATTCATGAATATTTCACATACTGTACAGAGCAGCAAATAGCAGCAGAGACCTCCTGGGATAGCAAATGTTCTGTAGTTTAAGTGAATGTGGGCAAAAGCAGGGAGACTTCACAATTTGAGCACGAAATGAGCCTAACAATACAACAAAACTCAATTTAGACTATTTTCTTGAATGTCTTGTCAAGGGCATCATGCTGGGTGATTTCCTGTAATCAGCTCGCTCTGGTAGCTCAGTAAATCTGAAGTGGGGGTCTGACTTGTGGTGAGTTATCAGAGCCTTTGCAGCTCTGGTTGATTGTGTTCGAGTTTGATCATGATCAAAGGCTACCTACCAAAACAGTATTAGGTACACGCATTATGAAAAGCACAAATAAGTTACAGCTATAGATTCTAGGCAGTATACTAATATATTTGTAACAAATGAGATGTAGTACTTTGTTCTATAATGAAATATATATGTATATAATTTTTAGCCTTCTTAAAATGTTATAGTAAAAAAATATATGGCAGTACAGAGGTTTTAAACTGTAAAAATGAAAGTTTGCTTTGACTGTTTCAATGCAGTTTCATATTAATCTTTTAGTCTTAATTCATTATCATGTGAAAGCATCATATGATAAAAATCCCTCTGAACTAGAATTCAGCTTTTCCTGTGACATTCACACCACAACCCTACACCAGACAGATCTCAAGATTTTGTAGACAGATCTCAAAGCAGTACTTCACATTTGAAAGTTTGGGTTTAATTTAGAAGTTACAAGAAGTTGATACCTAATTTTTGTGTGCTACTAACAGATTACCATGCCTTTGATTACCATGAAAGCAAAATTAGAAATAAGCGTGTAAAATCTGATTTTTATTTATTTTATATTTTTTTTAAGAATAGGAACATTTATAAAGAGACTCTGTAAAGCTTGCTGGCCAAACACTCACCAAACTGAGACACTTCAAAGCAATCTGGAAGCTCATAAATCTCCGAAAGTAACTTAGAGTGTTTTAAGACAGTTTTTTCTGAACAATATACACATTTAAATATGTTAGCATCAAATGAAATTTAAACAACAATGAAATTGTTGGTGATATCTTCTATCTCCAGGGGAATTAATCACCATATTTTGAATACTGTATTAAGATCATAAACACAAGCATGGTTTTCTACAGAAAATTGAATAACAAAAAGGAAGAAAATTACAGCTTTGACAGGTAGTATGTGCAGCCCGCTCTTAAGTATCTTGCATTTGTCTGATTATACCCAGAGGAATCTAAACTACCACAGACAACTTCACACATCAAACTTCCCAATACAGACAAGAGGACGGAACTGCTACAAGCCTGCAAATTTAAAAGCCTAAACTCATTTCATAAAGCTGACCACAACCATCACAAAATGTTTTTGGTGAGAAATTAGTTTGCTTTTATTTAAATGATTCTAGACATTCTCACTAACAGCAATAGCACTTTTTGAAAAACTATTTTCTACTGGTTTATAAAGGACATAGCATTAAAAAAAGCATTGGCAAATACATGAAAATGCAGACTTGATTTATATAGCTTTAAAACAGTGCACTAGGATGGAGATCAATCATTAATACAATTGTTCTCTATAAAGAACAAAGATGTTTTGTGTACAATTATTGATCTTCTCTGTAGAAGACCTTACCATTTCAATGGGAAAGAGCTAAGTCTCTTGTAGAAATAAGTATAAAATTAGCAAATGTATGCTTATACTTCTGATATTGAAGATTATCTATAAGGAAATTAATTATCTAAGAAAAAGAATTTTGAATGAAAGGTCATAGGATCTGTTCTGAACTCTAAGCTGGAGAGCCAATGGTAAAAAACTTGGTGCTTATAGGAGTTCCAAATTCAGATCCTGAAAGGTTTGTTTAAATTTCTTGATTTTCTGAAAGGATGGAGTCAAACCAATAGAAAAATATACTTGTTAGTTAAATCAAGTCCTCTTCATATATTTTAAATTTATGCAAAGTTATTCCCCTTTTAAGCTAAACTACTTGTCTGTAAAAATTAAGCATTTAAATACATTATAAAAAATTATGGATTTCAACTTCATATGAGGGACCAAAGCTTTGACCCCTAAAGTTTAGATGCATACCAGAGTTTAACCTCCCATTCAATAGGTTAGGACCACAAAAGCTGGCATGAGGTTTGGTTTAGAAGTCATAAATTCTTATCACAAACCCATTGAGGATGCTTAAAAAAAGGTTTTGCCTATTTGACAAGCCTATATATTGATAGGACAAGGAGTCACAGCTTCAAACTGAAAGAAGAGAGGTTTCTTAGGTTAGATATAAGGAAGAAATTCTTTATTGTGAGAGTGATGAGGCACTGCGCCAACTTGCCTAGAGAGGCTCTGGCTGTGCCATCCCAGGAAGGGTTCAAGGCCAAGTTGAATGGGGCTTAGAGTAACCTAGTCTAGAGAAATGTGTGCCTGACCATGTCAGGGGTCTTGGAACACGATGATCTTTAAAAGCCCTTCCAACTCAAACTGTTCCATGGTTCTATGATTTACATGTATGCATAAATAAACATAAATTTTTAGAAAAAAAAACCCACTTAAATGATTTTATGCATATTTTATAAACTGGATAGTCTAGTCATATGATTCAGATTTATCATGTAAAAAATTGTGTGAAAAATTTTATACTTGATTGTAATTGAAAGACTTTTAAAGAATAGTGTAGCAGAAATCCTGTATCACATTGCCAGGCTACATTAAGTAGAGTTTCAACTGTCTCTTCACATTTCAATGACTATAACATATCCCGTTTCAAGAATGATTAATACTTCTTAGTCTCTGCATTATGATTTTGTTGTTGGCTGCTAGTACAGGACTCAAATGTTCCATATTCAGTACTTTATAGAAATGGAGATTGGACTGTGTAATCTTCTAACCCCTTGCTACCTCTCTACAGTTCCAAGCTCTTAGTTGCACTCTGCTTTTGAGATGCAGATTTCTAAGCAGTCATATTCTCCCTGCTTTGTTGACTCAATGATCAGATGATCCAAGTCCCTTTTCCATCATGGTTCAAATTACAATAACTTCACAAGTCTCATGGCAATTAATCTACTTTGCAGATATAAGATGACAAAGTTAAGCTTTAAATTAATTAGCTTGAGTTAGCAGTTTAGTCACAAGAGCTCAGTATGAACTCATTTCTTCTGTTTGTTAGTAAATGAGGTAAGTGGCATTCCTTAAGTCTCCTGAAGGAGAAAATTATTATTCTTTTTTTTTTGTTTTTTTTTTAAGTTATAGTCCTTCCAAGCAAGTAACTAAATAAGGAAAAGTTGAAGTGTCTTTCTTAGTGCAGATAAATCAGTGAATCTTAGACCTGAAAAAAAAAAATCTGCTGTTGCATCAGTATGACATTATGTCTTCCACTTTACCTGAATGCAATACCATATCAAACGCTGCACTTATATTACTTCAAAGACAATCTTGCCCAGGGAAATATCTTGTGCCACAGGGAAAAACAAGCTTATTTAGTGAAATTCCAGTATCTCTACACTGCATTAAGCTGCTCTGTGCCAAAAAACCCTTAGGGATTCAGATCAAGAAATTACAATAAAGGTAAATGCTCCCAAAGGGTGTGAGTTTTGAAAATTATGCTTCTTGGTTAGTATTTTGCTAACCTTCTTATTTGCTTCTACAGATGCTTCAGTGAAAAGAAGTGTTAATAATTTAGTCATTCACAGTAAGTATATAAGTAAAAAAGTTGGAGGAAATACATGAATTATCCCAATTCAGAACCATTTACTCCTAGGAAATGTTTGCAAGACTTTAATACATTGGCAGAAAGAAGCGGAAAAGCTGTTTTGGAAGCATGCTACTTTTGGCTAGGGTAGAGTTAGCTTGCTTCACAATAGCTAGTACAGGGCTCTGGTTTAGATTTTTGCTGAGAACTGTGTTGAAAATTCAAGGATGTTTTTGTTATTACTAAGCAGTACTTGTACAGTGTCAAGGCCTTTTCTACTTTTCATCCCACACCACAAGTGAGGAGGCTGAGAGAAAAATTTGAGAGAGGACACAAGCAAGACGGCTGACCTCAATTGACCCAAGAGATCTTCGAGACCGTATGACATCATACTCAAACTATAAAGCTATAAAGAAGAAGGCAGGGACATTTGAAGTAGTGGCATTTGTCTTCCCAAATCACCATTCCATGTGATGGATTCTGGCTGTCCTGTAGATGGCTGAAGACCTGTCTGACCATGGGAAGTATGGAATGAATTCCTCACTTTGCTTTGCCTGCATGTGTGGCTTTTGCTTTATGTATTAAACTGACGTTATCTGAACCATGAGTTTTCTCACTTCTAGACTTCTGATTCTCTCCCTCACTGAGGGGGAATGAGTGAGTGGCTGCATAGGGCTGGGCTGCTTGGCTGAGATTAAACCACAAAAGGTAGTCAAACCATCTGAAAATATCCTTCTGAAGGCTATACTTTGAAAATTTCTCCTTTTTTTTCACTTAAACCTGCTCAGCAGCAGTTAGTAGTAAGTCTTGTCCGTAACAAGGACAAGATGCAAGGTGAAAACAAATTAAGTGACACTGTCGGATAGTCACCTACTGTTGCAGGATAGAGGGCAGTCATCCATTCTCATGTTTCTGGACCTCTCTGTAATACTTGACATTTTCAACTATAAGCTATTGTGTGTCTCAGAGAGATGGCAGTGGTTCTGTATACAATTCCTATTCCAGAATGGTGAAAAGTGCTGTTGGAACTAGTCACTCTAAGAGTAGTAATGGCAAACTGCACCTCTGCTGCTGGGTTTACTTTCACTCTCTCTCCATACTAGAAACCTTTAGGAGATGCTGCTAATTTCAGAAACTCAGAACTAACCAGCAGAGGTTCAATGAGCTAAGAAAATTTTTCTTGTGACAGGTATTCTCCTTCAAAGTGTTTAGTGTTGTGGGATCAGATTAGGTAAAGTTTCAGAATAAGGGCTGTTTTTCTGACAAAATCAATGTTTACCACCAGAAAGAACCAGGAGAAAATGCACTCTCTAGAACCCAGTTCATACTAATGAATGTGCTCAGTCACAGAAAACAAAAAATTCAAAACATCTTCCACTTGAAGGTAATGCATTTTTCTGTTGCCATAGTTCTCATTAAGATAACCATTCAACAGAAAGCATCTACGATATTAAATAAAAAAAATCCTAGGCAAACAAGACAATACAATACAAAATACAGAAAACCTTCTTTCATAAAGAAAAAGGCAAATAAAATAATGGAAAATGTATGATATGTTAACTATTTAGCCCAATGAAATACAGTAAATATATGGACAACAGAAAAAGTCTGAATGGTTTAATGAGGAAGATACACGTTTCGTTCTTCTGTGCTAGATGAAGCAAAACTCTTCTTGATGTTGAATATGTCATTGTCTTGTGATTGACTATAAGAATCAGTATACCAAACTCTAAATATAAAATCAAAAGTGGATAATCTCGAGAAGACAAGATATAAAGATGCAAGTGAAATGTATAACATGATGATAATTTTTCAAAAAAATTATTTAATCTTCCAGTTAGTTTTACTTTAATAAACCTACAGGACACCTTTCATGAAATTTTAAGGTGTTATAAAATTGGAAATAGGCAAAGATGATTTCATGCAGATATAGAAACCTGTTACAAAAGGGCAGGGATTTGTATATATGACAGGGGGACAGATTTATAGTTGCACATTGGGAAAACTTACTAATGCAAAGATAATGATCCATACTCATTGTCAACATTGTCTTTCAAAAAGCCACTTAAAGTAGCAGTTAGGTAAAAGCATATATCTTCCCAGTCTTTTAGAGTACTAGGCTTGTAAAAGTGGATCCCACCTTAGCCAAGACAAAGCACAAGAAGCTCTGCATGAATCCTCCAATGCTGCTAACCTATGATCATTCCTAACTCCCCAGCATTTTGATCTCTGAGCAATAACGGATATAAAGATCAGCTGAAGTCCACTTGTACTTTTCTTCCAGTTGAAGTTATCTTGTCTTCTAACATGATTTTTTTTTTCCTTCCTTAATTAAAATCCAATTAGAATTTCCCTTCTGTGTTCAGCTGGTTTTTAATCTGTACTAATTATTTTCTGTAATGCCAAGATTAGTGTGAAATAAGTGGAGGAGGAGGTGAAACAGTAGATAGTTCTTCTATTTTTTTTTTTATATATGCACATGAAGACTGTTCCATTGAAAAAGAAAAGTTACTATACCTTATTGCCTCTCAGAACAGCTTAGAAAGACAGCTCTAAAAGATATCTTCTGCACACTCATTTTGAATGAGAAGAGTTTCAGATTACCAAGTAGATTAAACATCACCAGATGTAAATTTTGTCAAAAGAGTTAAGCTTCAAGTGGAATTGTGAAGGCAGTACACACCCTTCAGTACTCTTTGAACAACTCCACTAAATAAAGCTACATAAACAAAACCATAAACTAATTTTCCTTTTGTAAGTTGTGATAAGTTCTATCTGTTTATACGTTTTACTTAAAATTTGCTTAGGTGTTGATTCTATATGAAGTTTTCAAAATATTTTTAGAAATAGCTATGTAAGGTGCTTAGCACACAAAAGCTAATGCTTAAAAGTTATCCATTATCATGACTACTCATTTCCATAAGTCATATGCAGTTTGGTGATACATCCATAACTGTTTAGTTAACATGATGACAAAGTATATTTATTTCATGATTTATAATGAATGTAAGAGAGTCCCTGAAGGGGACTGAGAGTGGAAAATTTGAGAATGAGACGAAAAGTGTTTGAAGTTTTTTAACCCAGATATTTCCTGATGCTTTAATGTGTAACTGAGTATTTTAGGGTTCTTAGCAGGGCAGATATTTACTTGAAACTATGCAATAAGACTATGAAAGGGTCATTTTCCATGGAAATTTTATACAAGCATATTCTGATGCCACAAAAAGGAAGAAAAAAAAGAAAAGCATAGTAGGCAGGAGAAACTTCGAGAAACTGCTAAAGTGGATTAAATTTTTAAAAGGACTATGTAAATCTAGGGCTTCAAAAAGCACAGGTAGAGGGAACATTAGTGCTTCCACAAATGCTGTCACTTGGACACGTCAGTTTTTACTCAGAGACCAGGGGTGTCACAAGGATTTAAAACCTTTCTTCTAGTTAAGGAAAGTAAGACTTAACGTAGACATATAATATTAAAGAAATAGTCACCAAAAGTTACATGAAGAGGCTCCAATCCACCACTAAAAGTAGAACTACCACTGGTCCTGGATCATGTCAGCATGTCTTAATCCAGCTGCAGCATGAATATCCCCAAAGGTAAAAGTGAAAAACCTTTCTAGGTAATCTTTTCCAATGTATTATCCTCCCAGGGACTTACAATCTCCACTAGTCTGTTCTCTTCCACTTACCCAATAGTAGATAGTGACTGTCCTTATCGAGCATGATTTGTGCTTTGAAAAGGCAAGGGGCTTTATTTGCCTGAACAGGGATTGTAAACAGTCATACTCCGTCATCTTCCCAAGGCCTGAAGAGACGGGAATCAGGAGAGGGGAAACATGGAAGAAGAGAGATCAAATTGAATCTAAGTCTATAGAAATTCTCATAATCTGCGGAAAGAAAGGACGTTTCACTCAATTTTAAATGTAAAGCAAAAAAAAGATTCAAACCTGCAAGAGTCCTCTGAAGATTTAGAGTAACATTCTAAATAACTAACCTTGCTACTACAGCTTGCTGAAATACGATGCACGAATATCTGTAATTCACTGAAAGCATAGTCTTACATAAATAAATAGTATTTTTCATTACTAAATTGCATGTTTTTTACAGGGACAAAAACATTTATATACAGTCACAGTACATTACCTGAGAAATTACCGTTATAAATGCATATGTAAGGAGGTAGCTGATATAATTATGATTTTGATACTAAATATTTCCTAAATCTGAACATTTTTACAGTTTTAAAGATTTCATTTAGCATTACTTAGATTATTAATTGATTCTGATACTTAAATCTGCATAACATTTTGAACTATTTAGTAAATCTGTTTCCAGTTTCAAGTTTCTCTATTTCAAGTTTCTCTATTGGACTGTTAGTTATACTTTTGTATAGAAATATATATTTGACTTCTCATGGTATATCTAAGCACTCAGTACTACAAACTGCAAAATCCTACTTTACATTTTAGAAATGAGTATATATTCAGATTTTAAAATAGTCCATTTACAGTGTTATTTAGCTAGATCTTTGCTAAACTGAGTGGAAAGCTAGTGATGACATCGTAATGGCTTAGAATAGCTTCATAATTGTTGTACTAATACATAAGGACAAGTATTTGGGAATTTTATACATGACAGCACATGCTACACTTTTTAGAACATTTTTTTTTTTTACAAAGCAAATATGCTACATATAGAGAAACATATGTAATATACCACATTTTGAACTTTGCAGGAAATCTAACTCATTATTAAATTCATTGTAAATTAACATTACAGCTTTCACATTTGAAAACAGGAAAAAAAATTAGTAAATTACCTGTAATTTGTGAGACAGGAGATTTTTCTGTTATGAAAAACAAAGAAAAAGAAACCAAAGAACAACAAAACAAATGTCTATCATAATATAACAGCATTAAGCTGATAATTATCTTTCCAAAAATTTGAAGTGAGTGATTCTTTAAAGAAGTATCTTCAAAATACAGTGCTCATAGTTATAAAATAAGAGGAAATCATTATAATCTTTCTTTATTTAGGAATGGTCAGTATCTGTTTGGTGCAAGTCAGTCTGGAACATTATGTACACTACTGTTTTTCTTCAGTTCAAAAACGGAATTTGGAAGCAAATCAAAGCACCAGAATATCTAACCCTAGAAAATTGGCCCCAAGTTACTGCAACTGCTCTTACAACATGTGTCTCGGGTTCCTTATGTATTAAAGTGGAAGATGCATTTTTTGAGAATATCAGAAGTACTGTAATCACATGGGACCATACTAGCAATGTGCAAGTAAACCTTACAGAATATTTATCATTTGAAACATGGAAAACCAAAGAGCTTAAAAATTTAATTTGTTTTTGTTGCTCACACACATTTTCTATATTACGAAGCCGGGCTAATGTCACTAACTCAGTCTGCTTGGTGATGAGAATGTTTTTGGGAAGAGTATGGCACCAGCTGAGTTCCTGTGCAAACCACTGAGGGATTTTCACTTCTCCAGCCAGAAATTGGGAAAGAAGTCTTTGCTTTCTGATTGATTTCTTACAGAATTGTCACTTTTCTATTCATGCAAGTAAGTATTAGAGAGTGAATAACATTAATTCAGTGAAGAAACTGTCTAGAGCATAACTCATGTCTTACATGCTTTCATTTTAAATGGTCAATCTTTTTTAATGACAGTTTATTATCATAAAAATTGAGATACTCATGGTAACAAGTGTAAGAGTCAGCACAGATATGCCAGGGCAGGGCATCAGGGTAGACTTAAAGCACATAGACATACGGTTGCACACAAAAGTAGTGCAAAATCAGTAGAATTAGACAAAACGGAAAAAAAATAAACCTGTATAGAGATTAAATAGCAACAAGAGAACTAAAGCCTTTACAATGATTGCCCTCTTTTGGAACAATGAAAGTCACAGAACTCAGACTAAAGTGCTCTCATTTGAGTGGATCTGGCTGTGGAATGACCTTTTTTAATTTACTGATAAAAGCTTCCTACTCCTAGCTGATAACTTTTGCAAAGTAACATCTCTACTATTAATTTTCAAATGTTCTAACACTGAAAAATGACCTGTACTCTTGTTAAGGAAAACAGAGCCTCTAAGTACATTTCAAGTCAGTATATTTTAATCATAAGGAAGTCATAATTAATAATAATAAGTGGTAACACAAAACTCAAATATAAAGAGGCATTAAAAATACACTGCATGTAATTGATTTTAAAATTTTAATGACATATTTCATTTTAAATAGATGTTTGGTGTGCAAAACTTTCAAGGAAACATTTTGGCATTCTAATGTAATTTGCTTGGGAAGCTATCTATGTCCCACATGAAATTTATGCGTAAAATGAGACTCATTCACTGTATCATAGTCATATGAATCAGAAGAATCGATTGTTTAATAATTTCAGATTTTTTCTCATTCTTTTTATATATATATGGAAATGCTCATCTCTTTGTATGTTTATGTGTGAGAGAGACTGAAAGAGTGAAAGAGGTATCAGTTCTTCTGTATCAACACAAAAATAATGTCTTTTGAAAGTGAAGAATAAACCAGCTGTCCCTCAACTTACATGCTCCACACACCACCAAGTCAGTTAACTTCCTTGAAGATTCAAGGATGACATCTTGCTCAGCTCATTTACGACAAGTCTTACATCACATTACATCCATGGATGAGCAAGGATCTGCTGGGACAACTCAGGCAGAAAGCAGCCATCTATGAGAGGTAGAAACAGAGGCTAGCTTCTTGGGAAGAGTATAGGAACATTGCCAGGGCATGCAGGGGTGCAACTAGGAAGGCTAGAGCCCTTCTAGAATTAAATTTAGCCAGGGAAGTAATAAGACATTTTTCAAGTCCATCAGCAGCAGAAGGATGGTGAGGGGGAATGTGGGCCTGTTGCTAAACGCTGAGGGTGCCCTGGTGTCTGAGGATGCAGAGAAGGCCGAAGTACCGAATGCCTCTTTGCTTCAGTCTTTACGGCCAAGGCTGACCCTCGGGAAGCCCAGTCCAGCAAGGATAACAGGATGGCCAGGACAGCAGAGGACTTGACCTGGGTGGAAGAGGAAGAAGTTAAAGACTTGTTGGCCAAGCTTAAGGCTCATAAGTCAATGGGTCCTGATGGGATGCAGCCTAGAGTGCTGAGGGAGCTTCCTGATGTGATTGCTAAGCCTCTCTCCATCATTTTTGGACAATCACGGAGGACAGGTGAAGTGTCTAAGGACTGGAGAAAGGCCAATGTCACTCCGGTCTTCAAAAAAGGGCAGGAAGGATGACCCAGGAAACTACAGGCCAGTCAGCCTCACCTCCATCCCTGGAAAGGTGATGGAACAACTCATCCTGAATGTTGTCACTAAACATATGAAGGATAAGACGGTAATCACGGGGAGTCAACATGGCTTCATTAAGGGGAAATCCTGTTTGACCAACCTGACAGCCTTCTATGAGTGCATAACCGGCTGGCTAGATGAGGGGAGAGCAGCGGATGTCATCTACCTTGACTTCAGCAAGGCTTTTGACACTGTCTCCCATAACATCCTCATCAGAAAGCTCAAGCAATGCGGCTTGGATGAGTGGACAGTGAGGTGGATCGAGAGCTGGTTGAATGACAGAGCCCAGAGGGTGATGATCAATGGCAAAAATTGAGATGGAGGCCTGTGGCCAGTGGAGTTCCACAGGGATTGGTTCTGGGGCCAGTCTTGTTCAATGTTTTCATCAATGACCTGGATGAGGGGACAGAGTATACCCTCAGCAAGTTCTCTGATGACACCAAACTGGGAGGACTGGCTGATTCCCCAGAATGCTGTGCTGCCACACAGCGGGATCTTGACTGGCTTAAGAGATAGGCAGAGAGCAACCTCATGAGGTTCAACAAGTGCAGAGTCCTGCATCTGGGAAGGAACAACCCCATGCACCAGTACAGGCTGGGGGTCAAACTGCTAAAGAGCAACTCTGCAGAGAGAGACCTGGGAGTCCTGATTCATAATAAACTAACCATAAGCCAGCAATGTGCCCTCATGGCCAAGAAGGTCAATGGCATCCTGGGATGCATCAAGAAGAGTATGGCCAGCAGGTCAAGGGAAGTTCCTCTCCCCCTCTTCTCTGCCCTGTTAAGGCCTCATCTGGAGTTCTGTGTCCAGTTCTGGGCTTCTCCGCTCAAGAGGGACAGGGAAGTGTTGGAGAGACTCCAGTGCAGGGCCACCAAGATGATCAGGGGACTGGAACATCTTTCATATGAGGAAAGGCTGCGGGAACTGGGGCTGTTTAGTCTGGAGGATACTGAGAGGAGATCTTATCAACATTTACAAATATCTAAAAGGTGGGTATCAGAAGGTTGGGACATCCCTTGTTTCTGTGATAGCTAGCAACAGGACAAGGGGTAATGGGATGAAGCTGGAACACAAAAAGTTCCACTTAAAAATAAGAAAATAATATTTCACCGTGAGGGTGACAGAGCCCTGGCACAGGCTGCCCAGAGGGGTTGTGGAGTCTTCTTGCTTGGAGGTCTTCAAGATCCACCCGGACATGTTCCTATGTGACCTGATCTAGGTGACCCTGCTTCTGCAGGGGGGTTGGACTAGATGATCTCTAACGGTCTCTTCCAACCCCTACCATTCTATGATTCTATGATCACACAAGTGTGTGTTAAATGCTGGATGAGAAAATCCATTCCTCTCTCTTTCTGAGTCAATAAACAATTACTAACTGACACAAAGGAGAGTGAAGGAGCACTATATTAGGATGGTCAAGAATTTTAAAAATGTGACATGCTTCAGGTAACCTGCAAGATGGAGGTTCAAAAACTCCATAAAAATTAAATTGGAAAAGAATTGGAAAGGCTGTTCATGTTCTACAGAGAATAATCACAGAAACACAGAATGGAAGGGGTTGGAAGGAAACTCTAGAGATCATCCTGTCCAACTCTCTGCTAAAGCAGATTCACTCCTTGTATTCAGTGCTGGTGAGGATGCACTTCAAATACTGTGTCCAGTTCTGGGCACCTGAAGGTGCAAGAAGGACTCTGAGATGCTGTAGCATGTCCAGACACAGGCAATGAAGCTTGTGAAGGATTTAGAGAACAGGTTTTATGAGGAGTGGTTGAGGGGATATTTAGCCTAGGGGAGGCTGAGAGGATATATGCACATTCTCTATAGCTACCTGAAGGGTAGTTGTAGTGAGATGTGGGTCAAGCTCTTCCCTCCAGTAAGGAATGATAGGACACATGGAAGCAGTTTTAAGTTGCACCATGAGAGGTTTAGATTAAACTTTAGGAAGAACTTTTTCACCAAGAGGGTTATTAAGCATTAGAATGGGCTGCCCAGGGAGGTGGTGGAGTCACCATCCCTACAGATTAAAAAAAAACATGTACATGAAGTACTGAGGGACATGGTTTAGTTTACTCATGGGCTTGGCAGTGTGACATTAGTAGTAGGAATTGATATTAAAGTCATTTTCAATTATAACAATTCTATGATTCTATGATCTCGCAGAACAGCAGCTCATCTTTTCAGTGAATCAGCCAGTCCTCCCAGTTTGGTGTTATCAGTGGGCTTTTTGAGGGTACACTGTCCCTTCATCCGGGGAATAATGTTGAAGACTGAACAAGACTGACCCCAGAACCAACTGCTGTGGAACCTCACTAGCTGCAGGCCTCTAATTTGACTTGGCACCGTTGGTCTTCACTCTTTGGACTCTTGTCATTCAGTAGGTTTGCAATCCAGCTCACCTTCCACTCATCCAAGCCACACTGTCAGAGCTTTCTTGTGAGAATGCTGTGGAGACAGTGTCAAAGGCCTTGCTGAAGTCAAGGTAGACAACATCCACTGTTCTCCCCCTGATCTACCGAGCCAGTCATGCCGTCATAGAAGGCTATTAGGTTGGTCAAGCATGATTTCCCTTGATGAATCTCTTTTGACTTCCTCTGATATTATTTTCCTTCATGTATTAAGAAATGACATCTCAAATGAGCTGCTCCATCACCTTTCCAGCAATGGAGATGAGGCTGACCTGTAATTTCCTGCTTTTTTCTCTGGCCCTTTTTGAAGACTGGAGTGACATTGGCCTTAATCCAGTCCTTCAAGTATCTCGCCTGTACTCCATCATCATTCAAAAATGATGGAGAGTAGCTTAGAAATAATATATCTCATCGGCCAGCTCCTCCAGCACTCATGGGTACATCCCATCAAGACCTGTGGAATTGTAGTGTTGAGCTTGCCTAATAGATCCCTAACCTAGCCTTCCTCAATCAAAAGAAGGTCTTCCTTTCTTGGACTTTCTGTCTTCCAGGAACTGGGTTTAGCAGCAAAGACTGAAGTGAAGAATGCATTCAGTACCTCTACCTTCTCTGTATCCTCTGTCACTAGGGCACCTCATTCAGCAGTGACCTCACCTTCTCCCAAGTCTTCTTTTGCTGCAATGTACTTGAAAAAGCCCCTCTTGCTTTCCTTTACATCCCTTGCCAGATTTAATTCCATGACTATTTAAGTCTTCCTTGTTTCATCCCTGCATAGTCTGTCAACATTTCTATACTATTCCAAAGTGACTAGGCTCTTTGTTCACATTTCACATACTTCCTTCTTCCATTTCAGTTGTATCAGAAGCCTCTTGTTCATCCATGCAGTTCTCTTACCTCCTTTATCCGATTTTTTGAACCTGGAGACATATCAATCTTGGGCTTAGAGTAAGGAGTGTATGAAAATTAAACAGCTTTCTTGGACATCCTACCTGCTAGAGTCCTAGCCCATGAGATTCCTCTAAGCAGGTCTTTGAAGAGGCCAAAGTTATGTCTCCTGAAGTTCGCAATCCTGATTGCTGCTCTGCTCCTTCCACACAGGATCTTGAACTCCAGTTGTCTCATGATCACTGCAGCCAAGTCTGTCCCTAACCTTCACATCCCTAACCAGATCTTTTAAATTTGTTAGCACAAGGTTCATCAGCACAATCAGTCACTTGTGACAGTAAGTTGTCATTAATTCACAGCAGGAGCCAGGGCCTGTGAGAGTGAGGCTGCTTTTGACTGCTTTCGGCTACCTGTGCAAGGTCTCATTAATTTCCTCTTCCTGGTCAGGTGGTCTGTAGTACACATCCACAACAGTGCTACCCACATTACCTCGCCTCTTAATTCTCACCCATAAGCTCTCAATATGCTCTCCACAGTTCCATATATTCCAGTTTCTCACACACAGATAAACTCCACCATCTTGTCTTGCTGGGTTGTCTTTTCTAAAAAGTACAAAGCTGTCAATATTAATGCCAATGTGACCTAATCTCCGTGCTGATATCTTTGAGTTCATTTCAACCTTTCAAATCTTACTTTCTTTGTTCTGTTAATGATAGTGACTAGAACCGAAACATTTTATTCAGCATCATTTCTGCTGCAGCTCTCCAAACACAAGGTAGAAATAGAAAATTCCCATCTATATAACTAACAATTTATATAGAGTGCACAGAACAGAGACTGAACGATTTAACTAAAAAAGAGGGATGTGTAAGCACAATATGATTTAACACGTCTCTTTGAGGAGGAAACAAGCCACCACATTTAAGGACAGAAACCAAACCAGGCAAAGAGAAAATGTGTGTGCTAACCTAAGTGACAAAGCCCTCAAACAGTGGAAAACTTAAAAATCAAATAATTGGACATGCCTGTATGCTGACTTTCCCCTGGGAAGGTAGACAATGGATTTTGGTAGTAATTTTAATATTCTACTTGCTCAATAAAATGTGAAATACAGAGTGAAATACAAAGTGCAGATTCAGCACCGAGAATGAACATGAATTGAGAGATAAATCTCCAGATACGTCATGCTAATAATATAAAAAAATAACCATAGATTTTAAAGATCCCATTGCTTTCCTTCAGTTCTAAAGGTCTCCAGTGTAAATTCAAGACTTCAGACTTTACACTTTGTAGTATGAAATCATTCCGGAGATGTTGGAATAGAAAGGAAACGACTGCTCTTCCAACCTAGCCCTAGCCCATATTGATCAAATCTTTTCATGTGTATTGTGCAACACACTTTTGATTAATATAGTTCAGGTATTTTCCCTCTAACAATCACCTTTCTGATCATAGACAGAAGAGAACAGAGTACATAAAAAATGTCTTCTCTTCAGGTAGAGGATTTAGTAGGATGAGTATCATGAATTTTATACTCAGTTGAGAACAAACACCTAAGGCTGCAATTCTCTTTACCCCATTGGCTACTGTGCAGCACTCCTGTGGCACAAAGAAGGTACAGCACTGGTTTAAGTCAGTGCATAATCTCTCCCGCTGGGATAAAATTTAATTAGTGTTATAGTTTAACTAAGAGCCTTAGACTACAGCAAATAAAGTATACACCTTTCCACGACAGTTCTGGATAGGAAGACATCAGGGAAGCGTCAGATGAGGAAAAATATACAAATAGGTAAAATGGATGATAGAAGACATTCAATAGTAGTTTCACTTTAATTTGACAGTTTCTGGTTTTCAGCTACATGATGACAAGTTTGGAAAAAAAATAACTCTCAAACCTTTCATCTTGCTGGAATTACATACTTTTCTGTTTGCCATCTGTGACCTATTACAGTCTCTCTGTGTGGTCTTTACTGAAATACACTGTCTAATGAAGAAAGAGTAATGTTTCTCTTTAATATATTTTCCATGACAGGTGCACTCTCCTATCTCTTGGTGTGGAAGCCACTGTGCAAGTCCAATGCCCCTTCATATGGATTATAGCTTTCAATTTGCTCCTAAACCAAATGGCTCTTTCCAAAAAATGGATTACAGGTAGGATTGATGCTGGACAATCTCCGAAGCTCATAAGGTCAGGTTGGTTTCACCTCTGCAGCTTAGAAAACAGAAACAAATCCTGCAGTGAAGACAGTGGCAGAGATTTACAGTGATGAAGTGGACCCAAACAGCATTTCTGGTAACAGGCCGGTTTCCAGAAGCTCAGCTTGCTACACAAAATAAAACCCCCAAAAACCAAACCAAAACAAAATAAGTGACTTACAGTAGATACTTTTGACAGAGGTTAAGATTTAAAAATCATCAGTACTTATAAAAATACATGACATTTTTCTCATGCCAAGTTTAATTTCAGAGTTTGTGTTTTGATTTTAGTATCACGAAGAGTAAGTTGTTTCAGAGTGTTAGAGTAACAAAGACAACTCCAATTAAAAATCCACAGAAAGAGATGCTGCTGTAGATATTGTCACCTGAGTATCTCTGCACTTTGTCTGTTATTCTGCAGGCAAACTGTAAAGGTCAGATTTGAATTCGGAGTCTACAAATAATAAAAGAGAATTCAGTTTGGTTTCAGTATTGAAAATTATTGCATAGCTCTCTTTTGCATCTGTCTGTGAACTTCTCAAAGTTGCAGGTGGATGAATGAAGATGCACTAAGTCTGCGCTAACTGAAAGGCGAAAGCTGTGGTAAAGTTACTTTACCAAGTGAGCATCATCGCAGCCACAGCCCCCAGATGCTCTGTAGGTAGTGTTTATTGCTTGCAGTTACAAAAGCGTGGCCTCATACAGTGTTCAGCTTCTCATTTTAACCACTGAAGTCCCATCTCACAGTTTTTTCGGTAACTATGTACTCCACCAGCATTAAACATGTCTATGTGAAAAGTACTTTTAAAAAAATCCTTTTAATTACGCATTGCAGAAACAAACTTAAAAAAGAAAAATCATTTCACCTCAAGAGAATATGTGAAATTCTTGGAGAAGCAGCAGAGAGCCAGGAAAACAGCTACAGAAAGCCTATTGAAAATTAACATTGAGGTGATAATCTTGGACTTTTTCGTTTAGTAGAAAGTGCAGAAAATACACATTAATAGAAATGCAGAATATACACTTGCATTAACTGTGGAATCATTTTTGTTTAGGACAACATACCGCATGCATTTGTATAGTGTCCTGACACCTGGAAAATTACAAAGGGCAGAATCTTAACTTTTCAAATTAATGTTCATAAAGAAGCTTTGTGCCTTACAGTAAGGTAAACTGTAAGACGTTCTGCCTTACAGTTAGGTAAACATTAATGCACTTTACTAGTATTTGGACACCCTAAAGGGTACACAGACACCTTAACAAACCAAACAAATCCCTGTTCCAGTAACTGGCTTCAAGTTGTATGAGGCTTGCCACTCTACAAGGAAAAGGGGCAACTGTGTAATCCAGTTCTGAATATTTGTCTTAAGCCTCTCTTATCTATCTAAATAAATTACACAAAAGAAAGTATTTTATCTTAGAATTAAAATGAAAAATAATCAGAATAGATTATGCAACAGTTGTAGAAATCTCATAGAATAGATACTTCATAAGATAGAAGAATTTGTGAATATATCGTTTTTTCAGTACAAAATATCCATGGAGATTTGTGTTCTTCCTGTGTAGATTTCATATGTATATTTGTTAAAAACACTGCATTACTCAACAAAAACCAAACAAAACACATATGACTGTACCAAGATTGAGCAATGTGACTTAGAAGGCACAAGTATTTCAGTCTGAGTATTACAATAAACTCACATGAGTTAGAAACCAGGAGTTACTAGAACTTTAGTTCATATTAAAAAGCTTTATAGTGGACATGAAAGGAGGAAGGAGGCAATCAGTAACAGACAAATCAGGAGACTCACAAGGTCTTTAATTTAAATATTTTAAAGGTAATCAATTATTACCTTTACCTTACACTGAAAATGTGTCCCGCTTCTTAGATTTTTTTGTCCCATCAGTTAAGTTTTACATCTACATATAGAAAATATAAACCATAGTTATTGATAATTAATTCAATATATATTTTACTATTGGATACTAATAATAATGATATGTTCTTCAACTATCAAGTATGATATACTTATTGTGTAGCTGCCTTTTGTTTTGAAGACTGTTAAAGTCAAATAGAAATTTAATGCCTTTAGGAAAACCTATATTCCAGTCTGCAAACTGCTGTTTTGTAAATTAAAGATCTACATGTGTTATTCTGATGAACTGACTTTACTAAATCCTTTAAAATTATATTGAATTTCAATTTTGAATATTACCTAATCTTTCCTAACACCTAAAAGAAGCATGCAGTATAAAATGTGTGTCCGGGATTTACTTCACTAACCCACTTATGTTAAACATATCTTTTCTCATCAAATCCTATATGTTTTACATGCACAAAAAAATAATTACAGCAACATATTAATATTACCAAGAGACTTGATATAGGCACTCTGAGGAATAGCATTACAGCCATAACTCAGATCTTGTTATCTTTGGGAAAAAAATAGATATTGTTACAGCAGTAAAAGTATACAGTATGTGTCTAATCAAGGGATGAATTTTAAAGAAATCCCTTAAGAGATCTCAAGCATAATGAACTTAATGAAAATTAACACAGTGTGAAACAGAGCAGAAATGGAATCATGGACAGCATAAATCAGTGCTCAAACTGGAAGTTCTTGAAAGCTTGTATTATAATTTTGAAAACAATTATCTTAAGAGATTTTGCTAACAAAAAAGCACTAAAGTTATCATAGCCACCCTCTGGAGTGCTCCACTTCACCTAGTTATTAAACTGTTAAAACATAGATAATACACTTTGAGCTGGATGACCTCCATATTTGTAAACATGAACTCTCTCTGCTTTAAAACAAGATCACCAAACAGGATTCAATCTAGGAGCAAAAAAGGTCAAGCAGCTTAAACAACGTGTTCCAATATAATTTCATCAAGTTAAGGATCAAAATCAATTATGAGAGATACGAGAAAATAAATTATTTCCCCTTTCATCATAACTTTGATTACTATTGACTGATTTTAATACAGTGACTGTCAGGTGGCTTATTATTATTAATGACTTCCTACTCTAGTAACTTCCTGTTTATGGATCAGATCAACAGGAGGATATGTACACCATTTTTCCCACCTGCCTTAGAGTTTTTGCTTGCAATAAGCAAGTTTAAGCAGTTTCTCATCCTTTATAAATTATTTTGAAAACAACTTCACTCTGCCTTTGTTCTAAAGATATAGTGAAGATAATATATTTTCTACTTTTAAAGATTATTTTGCTTTTGTTTCAAAACTGTCCTTACAAAAGATGACACCAATGTTTTAGATTAAAAACTATTCAAACTGGATTGCGGTATGAAGTTTATATTCCTCATACAAGACTCACTCTTGACTGTCCTGATAAAACATAATAGTATCAGTATCAACTACTAATTGTATTTATTAGCAACAGGAAGATAATTATGCAGCAAACCACCTTACAAAGGCAAGAGCTTGGTGATTTCACCCCAAAGAGCCTATTTTTGATTTCCAGCAAATATATATAAAATGACGAACTGATCTCATCTTCACATACTTCATACCTTGATCTGAATGAAGAAGCTATCTGTAAGACGCTGTTAAGTCCCAGTTATACCTACTGGGAGTTGTGGATATGGAATACGTTTCATTTTACATTACTATAGTAATTTCAGGGGACAGTTTGATTGTTTTTGCTCTGAATCTGAAAAAAAACCCACCATTCTTTCATTCCTACAGTGATCCAGTGAAGCCAGAGCTGTTACAATTGTTAGTGGGATCAAATCCTTTACTGTGCAAGAAAACCTTTCACATGTCTTCAGCTCTACTAAACATAACAGACCAACTGTTCCCATTGATAGACATGGACATCTGCCCCTAAATACCTGTAGTTTTTGAGGCTTTTTATTGTGTCTGTACTGTTACTTTTACTGAGTTGGCAAACCAACTTGATTCCCTCTCTTCAAACCCTTAAAACTACGTAATTTCCTGTTTACCCTTCCTTCCAACAGCAAAGTTGCCTGAATTTCAGTCTGTTGGTCACTTTTTGTCTCTTAACCTGTAGGAGGCTTCCACCTGTGATACCTGGTGGCAAAAAATTTCACTGTTGAAAATAGAATTATATTTCCACTGCTAATTGTTTCATCAAGTAGCTTCTATTTAAGAATACTTTGGGCATATAGTTAACCTCTCATTTTAACTACCTCCTCTACAAACTGTGCAATATAAATGTTTCAAGCTCAAAAGAAGTCTCTTCATGGGATACCTCTGCAAATTTTGCTATTTTTACATATCTCTTAGGAAAACAGTAACTACCAATTAATCAAGTATTTCTAGGAAGGTATATTGCTATCTATTCGAGTTTTTCTATGTCATTCAGCTAGCTTCTTGATATCATTAACCCTTAATCATCTAACAGAGGTCTTAATTAGAGGCCAAGTGCTATACACTGTTTAAACTTAGCATAAAAATCTGCCAGTTTACTCCTGTCCTTTGCTTCTTAACTAATTTCTCATTTATATTTTTACTTTCATTTTCAAAATAGTCTTGTGCTAATCAAATTTCTTTGAAAGTGTTTTGTTACTCTTCTGTTAATCAGCATTATGCATGATTCTATTGACAGCCAGAGAGGATCTGAGTATTTAAGTATTTAAATTTTCCTTTCCACAGGTTGCTTCCCCACTGTTTTCCCCTCTGTTTGTTTATTTGGATGTAATAAAAATATGACAAAGTTATTCATTTATTCCTCTGAATTTTACTATCTATGCAGATTCCCTACTGTAGTATTTCTATGCATTAAAGTGTTCCGTCATATCATATTAATAGTTGGTTCCCCTACTGCTATGTTTTACCTTCACTTAAAAATAATTTCTGGCAAATGCATTCACTACAAATTCCCACGCAACTTCCCAAAATCTGTGTAATGTAACAACACAATGCTGGGTCATATTCAGACCTGTACAAGTCTAAAGGCACAATTCCCTTGAAGACAGTACATTTTTACTATAAATTATTCAGCTCCCTTTTTTCCCACTCTGTGACAAATCAATGACTAC